>NC_081135.1:245000-282500 GCF_958295425.1 Solea solea | reverse complement strand
CAAGCGCAGGAGTGCGATGTCGTTATCTGCCGTACGTTTGACGTAATCCTCGTGCATGATGATCTGGGCGACCTGGATGAACTGCTCCGTTCCCTCGTTCAACTCTGTGTTGTGTTCGCCTGAGCATGGAGAAAAGTCGTAATTCAGATCCACGTCAATGTTTAACAAATGGTTTTCGTAACATTAGTAACTTGTTTATCGTCCTGTTTGTGATTTTATACTTTTGAGTGTGGACTAGAGTACGGACAGAAGGCTCCGCCCATTTTCATCACATATTTACCTGCCACCACCTTGACGAACTGAGGTTCCAGGTTCTCCATACAGTGAGACGCCGTGAGGATCCATGTGGGATTGAAGATGACTCCACCACAGAAACCTTTCCCTTTTTCCACCAACAGAACCTGAAACACAAACGTTTGTTTTCCTCCACGTTTGAGCAGCTTAAACATCCCATGTTGTCCCCGTGGTTGTAGACCCTCGTACCTGCCAGGGACATTCACCTTTGGGACACTCTGTTCCTCCCACTATTCGAGCTCGAGGGTCAAGCTGCTGATTTTTGTTTTTACCGTGGCGGACGGGCACCATGCCGCATGCCAGCGACCCTGAAACAACACACGTGACTTTTCACAAATGTGGCGTCCCACAGGGGTCAATACTCAGGACGCTGTTTTTTTCTGCTGATGATACAAATGCAATCAATCGAAGAGGATCAGTCGATATTTTTAAACTTTATTATCGGAATAACCATAATGACAGTAACTTTGTTGCCTGACCTTGTGCCACACAGCTCCGCCCATCAGTGGCCAGGAAGTAGCCGTCCGCACACGAGCAGTTTAACCTTTGCCCTCCGTCGTCTTCATCGCAGAAATGTTCGCAGCCTCCGTTCTCCAGCAGGCAGGAGGTGGCGATGGCGAGTGTGTCTGTTCAGAACACAAGCAAACGCCCCCTTCAGGTCACTGCAGGAACTTCATCAACATGACTGTGATGCTGTGTTTTAACTAAACATTTATTCAGATTTATGAAGTTATTAATTCATACATTATGCTATGAAGCTACCACTAACGTTAACTAACACTTAAGTAAAGCCTTAAGTAAGTTGTCTTTGTTTTTTGTGCGATGATCTCACCGAGCTCACAGGCGACTCCGCTGAACTGCGGTAAACAGAAGCAGGCATACGAAGAATCCTGGGAGGAGCAGGTGCCGCCGTTCAGACAGGGATGAGATGCACAACTGTTCGGAACTAAAGAAGAACTTAAAGCAATTAGCAGACCTTGGTGACCTGAAAGGAAAATTGCATGTCTTACCGTTGTACGTCTTCCAGAACTCGTCCTGAAGGACAAACAAAAATAGGACACCCATGATTCTCAGTGACAAGCGTTAGCGTAAACATATTAGCATGTTTCTCTGGAGTCGGACCGTGGTCTCGGTGTGTTCGAAGACTTCGCGCGCCTCCTCGTACGAACATGTTTCCTCCAGACACTCCCTCTTCAGATCGCCCATCTGCAGCTCCTCCAAAAAGCCCGAGTTGTAGCGGCGAGTCCGGACCAGGACACCATGAGCCCGGTCTGGACCCAGGAAGACTACCAAAGAAAGGGTTCATGGTTCTAAGAAGATATATCTCACTGGCTTTGTGTAAACATCTACATGCTGAACAGCTGGCAAGCATGGACATGCTAGCACAGTAGCTGGATGTTAGCTTGTCCTCACCTGACGCCGGCTGACAGACATGGAGAAGGAAGAGAGAGATGAAGACAAGTCTCATGGCCTTTGTCCTGCTGCTGCTGCTGCTGTTACTGCTGTTGCTGCTGCTGTTACTGCTGTTGTTGCTGCTGCTGCTGTTACTGCTGCTGCTGCTGCTGCTGCTGTTACTGCTGCTGCTGCTGCTGCTGTTACTGCTGTTACTGCTGCTGCTGTTACTGGTGCTGCTGTTGCTGCTGCTGCTGCTCGTCAATGATCCTCTTGAGTCCAGATCAGAGGTCAAACTCTCAAACGCAAACAAACACACGTCAGATCTGACCTTGGCTCTTTCATGAAAACCTTCTCTAAAGTTTTTCTCGTTAAAACTTTTCATTATCGACACGTTTAAAATAATGTGATTAAAGGGACAGTTCAGGGTTTCTGACTGTGCTGTGAGTGCCCCCTGCTGTCAGTGACTGACTGTTCCAAAAGGAAACTGAAGTTTGTAAACCACACACACACACTTCACTGTGTGAAATCCAACGTTCAGATTTGACAATGGCAAAACTCCTCCAAACTTGCCACCCAAAACCAGTGAAGTCCTTTCCTCTCTGAAGTTCTGGCCCAAAACAGTTCTCCGGGAACTTCTCAAATTGGACACCTCCAAGGCCAATGGTCCAGATGGAATATTGGCAAAATGCGGCCCTGAACTAGCCCCAGCACTAGCCAAACTATTCCAGATCTCTCTTGGTTCTCAGACAGTTCCCTTGGAATGGAAAGATGCCCATGTGATAGCTGTACCTGAAAAGGGAAACAAGAAAGATCCTTGCAACTATAGGCCCATATCATTGCTGCATATAATATCTAAAGTCATGGAAGGTATTATCAGCGACCACATCCGTAAACATCTTGACAGACGCCGGCTTCTCTGCGACAGCCACTATGGTTTCCATGCTTTCATATATTACCCAGTGGTGAAACAATGCTCTTGACTCTCAGAGAGAAATCAGAGTACTTGCATTGGATATTAAGAAAGCCTTGGATTGGGTATGGCCTGTGGTTTTCATCCTTCCTGGCTGACAGATGTCAATCTGTTGCACTAGACGGGTTTACCTCTTCATCTTTGCCCATAACTGCCGGAGTTCCACAAGGCAGTGTCTTGGGGCCCTTACTTTTCCTGATCTTCATTGATGACCTTGCGTCATACTTGAAGAATGACCTCCACCTATTTGCGGATGATTCAACTCTACACGTCATTATAAAAAACCCTGGCCTGACAAACACATGTGCTGCGAGCCTACAATGTGATCTGGACCAAATAGACAAGTGGGCCTCAGACTGGTGTATAACATTCAACGCAGGCAAAACTGAGGAGATGATTATGAGCAGGAAATGAGAACTGTCCCATCCTCCTCTCTACTTCATGAACAAAGAGCTAAAGCCAACACAGAGTATTACTCTTCTCTGTGTCACCATCACCAACACTCTAACCTGGACTCCTTTCACACAGCTAGGAAGTTATATATCTTTGGACGCCCCAGAGGCCTTCTCCCTATTAAGGCTCGGATAACAGTATAGAAGGCGTAGATCGGTCCCCTCATGGAATACGCTTCCCCAATATGGAGTAGAGCTGGCACAACAGCTCTAAACCTACTAGACAGATTTCAGAGGAAAGCTGTACGCCAACTCCAAATATGGGACCCACAAAGGGCCGGCATCTTCCCTTTAGACCACAGGAGGGAAGTGGCCAGTCTTTGAACCTTCTACTGGCACATCTTCCTGCAACCCTCTGAGGAACTCACAGAATCCTGCCGACACAAGCAACTGGATTTAACCCGATCAACTACAAGTGGTCACCCACACCTCGTCAATGTCCCAAGATCCAACTCTCAGCTTCATTTATCTTCATATGAACCAAGAACAGGCAGACTGTGGAACGCAGTCCCAGCCTCAGGTTTCCCTGCAGTTACCAGAGTCCTCTTAAACTCGTATTAGGTTTATCTCATTGTATGTACATGAGTTATTGAGGTGACGACAATGTGAAAGTAATCTCGAGGCGAGATTGTGATGTGATACATTCTGCTTTATTCTCATTAGATCAATCTGTATCATTTTATTTACTCATACGAGTCGCCATGGTAACACCAGGCTCCTGCTGAATCATATTAAAAACAAAAAGTGACCACACGAGGCAGCAGAGTGTGTTGATCATGTGACATAGAGATCTTAGACTTAAAGTGAATCAGATTTAATGGGCGGAGTCTTTTATTCAGTGATTTAAATCAGTTTCTCTCTGAAAACAAAGACATTTTAAATGTGAGTGATCATGTGATCAGTGAAGCTCGGCTTCAGCCTGTAGACATGTTGTCTCTGATCCAGTCCAGGAAGTTGCTGACTTTGGTGTAGACCCCGTACATGTTCTGGTTGGCGCAGCCTTTTCCCCAGCTCACCACGCCCGTCAGGAACCAGGTCTTCTTGTAGCGGGTCACCAGCGGCCCGCCGCTGTCGCCCTCACAGGCGTCCTGGTGGCCCGTCCTGTAGCCGGCACACAGCATGTTCCTGGTGATGTTCAGGCCGGTGTGGAGGCGACACTCCTGCAGAGGAACCCTGGGCAGCACCAGGCGCTGCAGGAACCGTGCCGGAGGACCGAACTGGGCCAGGCGGCCCCAGCCAGACACAGTGGAGTGGCGGACAGTGGCCAGTGTCCGCACGAAGGTGCTGTTCAGGGCGGGGAGACACACGGGCACCACGTGCAGTCCTAGCTTGACGGAGCGGTGAAGCTTCATCAGTGCCAGGTCGCTGTCAGAGCTCGACTGATTATAACCCGGGTGGACCAGAACCTTGAGGACCCGGCGACGCTGCTCGGTCTTCTCCTCCTCCAACCGATCGTGTTCACCTGCAGAGGAGAGGGTTTATCACAACACGACACAACACACAACTAACAACATAACACAACACAACAAAACACAACTCACAACATAACACAATACACAACACAACACACAAGACAACACAACACACAAGACAACATACAACTCACAACATAACACAACACAAGACAACACACACAGACACACACTCACCCACAGTGACGTGGAACACAGCAGCAGGTTTCCTCCACACACAGTGAGCCGCGGTCAGAACCCACAGCTCTGACAGGACGATGGCTCCACACGTGTAAATGTTACGCTCCGTCAGCAGAGCCTGAACACAAGCACATCACCATGGTTACCGCTGTTACCACGGTCACCGCCGTCACCGCATTTACCGCCAACTTGGCTCGTAACCGGAGGGTTGGAGTCCCCACCCATGAGCAGGGCAGATAAAGCAAGGGCATTAGGACCTACCTGCCACGGACAGTGTCCTTTGGGGCAGATTTTGCCGTTAACGACCCTCGGGGCAAAGTGCAGCTGTGGTCTCCCACAGGCGCCACCGTCTGGACAAAGAGAGAACATCATCATGTTTCAGTCTTCAGACAGATGCTGAGGACACGCCCCTCTCTGACCTCTGACCTTCAGGGAGACAGCTGCTGTTGTCCCGGTCCAGTTTGTGTCCCTGAGCACAGAAGCAGATGAAGGACTGATCTGGATCATCTCTGCAGAAATGTTCACAGCCTCCGTTTCTATAGCGACAGCCTTTCACCGTGGATCGCACTGAAACACACACACACTGATGAACCTGAGCCGCGACCTCTGACCCACCACTGCCAGCTCCTCCCACCTTTGTCACAGTTGTAACCATGGAAACGAGGCGGACACTTGCAGACGTAGGTGTCGACATGTCGAGTGCAGGTCGCTCCGTTCTTACACGGCGACGACAGGCAGTGATCCACCGCTGCACACAGGAAGCACACACACACACATGACTCTCACACAAGCCACAGGTCAGAGGTCGAGGGTCAGAGGTCGTACCTGTGTATGTTCTCCAGAACGCCTCCTGAAACCACAGAGAAACAAGTCTGCTTTAAAACTGATGGACAAGGGCGGGGACATGGACGAGGACATAGATATAAGCTGTGTCCCAGTCCAGGGACTGGACCCTACGGAGTGTGGATTTGTCAGCTGGATGTCGTCAAAATGCGCCACAGTGCAGCGACGTACATAGTGTATATAATGTACATTATATACATAATGTACATAATCTATATAATGTACACAATGTATATAATGTACATAATCTATATAATGTACACAATGTATATAATGTACATAATGTATATAATGTACATAATGTATACTATGCCGTAGAGCCGGCAAGTCTATCGCCTGCCATAATAATAAGAATAAGAAGAAGAAGAAGCTGGAGGATTGGTGGCGTAACCAGGGGGTGGGTAGACTGGACCGTCTCATTTCGCAGCGCTTGACTTCTGGGTCCTCCGAAGTGTTCCCTACGGAGTGCACGGTCGACGGAGTCATATCCTCCGACCTCCGTAGGGTCCAGTCCCTGGATTGGGAAACGGCTACAGACGTGGATGTGGACGTAGACGAGGATGTGGACGAGGACGTGGACGAGGACTCACCAGCTGCTGCGGCAGAGACAGAATCTCTTTGGCCTCCTCGTACGAACACTTCTCCTCCAGACATTCCCGCTCCAGATTTCCTGTCTTCAGCTCCTCAAACAGGAAGTTGGCGCGGCGACTGCGGTGCAAGTAGGCGGCGGCCTGAGGTCGACTCACAAACACTGTTTCATCGGCCACTAGAGGGAGCACATGTGCAGTCATGCTCATCTAATGATCACAGAAAGCGTTCAAGGTCCGCCTCCTTCAGGCATGTCACAATTCATTGGTCCGCCCCCAACTCAAGCTGCGGTCACATGACAAGTTTACCAACAAACACTAACCAACACTAACTAAAACTAACCAAAAAAACAGTTAACCAAAAAAACAGTTAACCAAAAAAACAGTTAACCAAAACCAGATAACCAAAACTAACCAAATAACTAAACTTAATAAAATTGAAAAAAAACATTTTCTTTAACTGAAATAAAAATAAATAGTTAAAGAGTTAAAAAAGATAACTAACTGAAACTGAGCTGTGTTTATAAAACTAACTAAAGTAATAACTCATTTGGTTATTTGGTTAGTTTTGATTACTTTTAGTTAGTTTTGGTTATTTGTAGTTATTTGGTTAGTTTTGTTTTTAGGTTAGTTTTAGTTATTTGGTTAGTTTTAGTTGTTTGGTTAGTTTTAGTTATTTAGTTAGTTTTAGTTGTTTGGTTAGTTTTAGTTATTTGGTTAGTTTTAGTTGCTTGGTTGGTTTTAATTATTTAGTTAGCTTTAGTTGTTTGGTTAGTTTTAGTTATTTGGTTAGTTTTAGAAGTTTGGTTAGTTTTAGTTATTTGGTTAGTTTTAGGTGTTTGGTTAGTTTTAGTTGCTTGGTTAGTTTTGTTTTTTGGTTAGTTTTAGTTATTTGGTTAGTTTTAGTTGTTTGGTTAGTTATTTTTTTTAACTTTTAAATGTAAACACCAGGCTGCAGCTCTGTTGCTAGGCTGCAGCTCTGTTGCTAGGCAACAGTGGCACTGTCTCGAGGAGGCGGGGCCAGAACTGCGCTAAAAGTCAGATAGAAGATGTTGAGCACTAGCATGCTAGCAGCACATGGATGCTGAGGACACTGGACATTCTGTTGTCTCACACAGAGGACAGATGAAGAAGAAGACGATATGGAGGACTGACCTTCAGGAAGCCCAGTGCATGCTGGGAGAGAGACGATGAGGATCTGTACGATAAAGAGACGCCGTGTCCGTCCACTGACAGACGCCATGTTTGTTCTGAAGGGAACAAAGGTCAAAGTCCAGCACATGTCCTCCAGCGTGTCCACACTCTCTCTCTGGCTGCTTATCACACCAGACATCACTTTTTGGTTGGAAGTGGGCGGGGCTATGTGAAGTCAATCCCCTCACGCACCAATCAGAGACGGATTTGAGACGAAGTGAAAGATACGAGACATTTGTTTACAGTTATTTCATCTTTTTAACATCGCCGTCCTCCGTCCACTCAGGAGACAGACGTCTCAACGCTGCCCTCTACAGTCCAGAGTCCTGAATCACAGACATCTGCTCTATTTACACACATGTGATGACAAAGAGTTTATGTTTAAACACAGATGGAGAAGAATCGAGCGATTTTTGGAGCCGTTTATTAGTTTATTAGAACACACTTCAGAGGATCCACACTTCAGAGGATCTACACTTCAGAGGATCACACACTTCAGAGGATCCACACTTCAGAGGATCACACACTTCATAGGATCACACACTTCAGAGGATCACACACTTCAGAGGATCACACACTTCAGAGGTTCACACACTTCAGAGGATCACACACACTCACAAACACACACACACACACACACACACACACACTCTTGTTCTGGGGATTTAAATGTTAAACTTCCTTGTGTTTGTAAACAGGAAGTTGAAACTCCTCCCCCTCTCATGCAGGGGGCATCCTCTTCAGGATGTCGGGGACAAAGTCCCGAGCGTCTATCAGCTCGTCCTTCCACCGCTGAGGGACGCCGCCCCCGGTGAAGGCCCCGCCCGCTCCCAGCAGCGCTCCCAGTGCCGCCCCGCGGTTACAGTTCTCACCTGCAGGGGGAGGACGAGCAGGATGAGCAGCTGTGATGTGAACGTTTACGTTTACAAAGGAAGACAAACCTCCACAGTTGGTGTTGGTGAGGATTCCTGCTGCGACGTCGTCGTGAAACTCGTGTGCGAGGAAGAACAGGCTGCACAGCGCACCTGTCAATCACACATCAGTCAGACTTTCACAATAAAACCACTTCACATTTCTGCCGCTTCACAACAAAAGCACACCTCTGACCTTTGGTGTAGCAGGCCAGACCGAGGCGGCTCACGGCGCTCTGATGCACCTGCAGTCTGTCCTCAGACCGTGCAGCACACCTGCCACACACACACACACACACACACACACACTGCCTCAGGCTCTTATTCTGAAAGGTCTGCAGGAAGTCAGTTTAAGTTTCTACGACATCGACGTCACTTTTTTATCTCACTCTGAGACACACGTCTGTAAACCACACACACACACACACACACGCTCTCTCTCACACACACACACAGACACTCACACACACACACACTCTCTCACTCACACACCCACACACACACACACAGACACACACAGACGTCTTTCCTTGGGTCCAACAGGCTTTTATTGTGAAAAGCTGATGGACAGTGGTACCTGGCGGCCGTGTGGCTGTAGCTCTGACAGACGTCCCACACGTCCAGTGTCCTCAGAGCGCGCTCGGCCTGCTCGCGCACGCCGGCGCCCCCTAGCACGGCGTGCAGCGCGCGGCTGTAGATGGAGACGTACTCAGGAACTCTGGGGTGAGGATGAGTGAGCGTCACAAAGTCCACTGCAGCGCTGACCTGAGGACAGAGGACAGAGGACAGAGGACTCACCCGTCAACGACCACGAGGACGTCTCAGCTGCGTCTCTGAGAGACAAACTCACTGCCTGCTGCTCATTGGCCGAAGCTGACAGGAGGACAAAGGGGAGGATCATGGGAAGGCAACCGATGGCGTCCAGCTGACTGTCAGGGGACGAGGAGCTTGTTTTCAGTTTGGACCGTTTCTCTGCAAACGTCAACACCTGAGGACAACAAGGACACACAGAGGACAGAGAGGACAGAGAGGACACTGTGAAGCAGGAGTCTGAAGCAGCGGCCATGTGACGGGTGCGTTGGATTTACCTGACTGGGTGAGGTGGGTCTGCTGTCCTGCCAGTCTGAGAAGAAGGAGCGGTGGCTGGACTCGGCGTAGGTGTCTCTGTGGCTGTGGGGCGTGGTCAGGAAGTGGACGTAGTCTGACAGGACGGCAGCTCGAGCGTCTCGCTGAGAGACATCGGTGAACCCGCCACAGACGAGCGTCCGGGCAGCTCGGAGGGCACAGAGGACATTCAGGGTGTTTTCACCCGCCTGAAGACCTGAAGACACCAGAGGGACAGAGAGACAACATTCAAGGACTGTCCCTTTAGCTCACCTCTTGCTGGTGACCAGCGTTACCGTGGTGATAGTGGACGGAGCCACTGGACGTCGTCCACAGGTGCAGTTTATCGTGGAGGATGACGCTGCCGACCACAGGGGGGCGCTTTTGTCCAGACGTGGTTCTTCCACTACCAGCTGCTCCGAGAGACAATGTGAGACAACGAGGACACGTTAGCTACATACCACTCACAGGTGAGCTGGGGACCAGTGTTGGACAGGTTGTTGGACATGTTGACATACTGGTGTTGGACAGACTGAGGATGCTGGACGGATGTCTCTCTCTGGGGGAGTTGAACCCTGATATCCAGCCTCTGAAGTCTGTCCTGATGTCCTGGACGTCGTAGTACCAGTGGACAGGCATGGACATGGAGTCAGCTGCACACATCGTCCACAGAGCTTCACTCACCGCCCGCCGCACCTGAGACATGTCCCCTGAGGACGAGGAGGGACAACAGTGTTTGTTTGCGTCTGGTTTAATGGACACAGGGACATCTGGTGGCGGAGGACACACATGACAACCTATTATTTTTATAAATAACATGTCATTGTTTAACTCTTAGCTTCATGTTCACTTCAGTTTGTGTCACTGCATCTGATCACTCATTCACCAGAGTTCATCCACTCATTCATTCATCCACTCATTCATTCATTCATTCGTGTTAAAAGGTGAATTAAAGTGGTCGCACCTGTCATTGACTCCGTCCTCTTCTCTTCTTAAATAACTCTCTCACCCTTTCACTCTTTCGTAAACTCACGATTATAAAACCACCGGAAGTTACCGCGAGCAGCACTTTCAGCGTAAAACTCTCACGTTCAAACCGGAAACGGCCTTTAAGCGTTGTAGCGTTTTGTTTTTGTCATGCTGTTATTTTAACTTTAATAAGCAACGTATTAACATAAATGCGAAGTTGTTGTCACTTCGTATCAGGTGCGGCAGTACGGTGGTCGACGGTGGTCCGTTTTTATTTCGCTTTTTCTTTTATCTCTGTGTAATCTCCCCGCGTTGACTGTCAGGCACTTAACACACAAACATACCACTTTAACGTGTTGTTTTTAGATAATTGTCAAAGACGAAACACAATGAATCAGTTTATCTTGTTAATAATCGATTAGTTAAACCTGACGACGGTTCATACCCATTTTTGTCTCGTAAAAACTCGCCTGTGAGACAAAACTCAGCTCATGCTTTAGTGTCCGTAGAACTACGGCGGCCGTGACGGAGCATGTCATTGCGAACACGTAAATCACTTCACGGGCTGTAACGGCGGATCAATAAATCAAATGAAACCGTAATATTTTTAAAGACTTGTGTTTTTGAAACTTTGCGCGTTAGCCGTTAGCTCCAGCTGTTAGCTGCCCGGAGGAAGCTACGTGGTTAGCTGCTACACCCACAGCGGATTCGCTCCGGTTTATATCATGAGAACGTTAACGAAACATTAACGTCTTTAACTCGTTTATTTGTCCGCGAGGATGTCCTCGCGGCTCACCGCGGTTTTATTAACGTTAACGGTATAAAAAATACTGCTTCTGTTTGTAGCTGTGCTAAATTAGCTGAGTGCTAGCAGGCTAACGCTGTGCTCTGATGGAAACAGAAGCGTCAGATTCTCATGATGTCGGTAAGAAGTTTGGGATTAAATTAATCCGGATTACAGTTTACCCAGGTCGTGTTTAGATGCGGGTCTGTTTTAATGTGGATTAATTAAGAAGCAACAAATGGAACGATTTTATATTAATATAGAATATTAAAGGTCTAATGCAAGTAACTGTGTTTTAATGTTAGTTCTGATTAGACTTTTATAAACCTGGACCAGGTCTGATGTGGATTATCAGTCGTTTTCTGTGATTTACAGCAAATATTATAAATCTACAGAATACACATTTATTCATGTGACTCATCTCATTGTCGTCCTCAGAGCGGGCTCAGAGGTTCTGGGCTGAGCAGGACCTGGATCTGGTCTTTAGCTCCGTGTCTTCGTACCTGGACCACCTGAAGCGAGTCCTGAATAAGAACACAGCGACGGACAAAGGTTTGAGGTTCACTTTATCGTCTTCCTCCTACTCCTCCTCCTCTGATGAAGAGGTGGTTCCTGTTCTGACGTGTTTTTTTCCCCTCAGAGCTGGTTCAGGCGTTGAAGCTGCTCGAGTGTCTGGACCTGTGTCCGTCTGTCCCGGCTCAGGACCTGTGTCCGTCTGTCCCGGCTCGGGACCAGTCTGTGGTCCAGGTGGTCATCGGCGCAGGTTCGTTTTAGGCTTTTATTCTGAAACTCTGAAGGAACTGTGGACAAAGTGTGATTTTTTTTTTTTTTTTGTCTTTCTGCACAGATGAGCTGCAACCTGACTCCTCCCACCACAGTCCCTCCCCCCCCCCTGCTGCCTCTAATGGTGTGAGTGGTCCAGCAGCGCCCCCTGCAGACAGACAGCAGCCGCTGCCTCCGCTGGTCGCCGCCCACACGTGCAGCAAGGTACCGCCCCCGACTGCTCCGCTGTTCCTAATAAAACGACCCTGGGTTCATGTTGTTGTTGTCGCTCCAGACCTGCCTGCCCAGTTTACCCAGCATGCCTCAGTCCACGCCTCCGTTCTGGGGTCAGAACCCTCTGATGGTGCCGCTGCTCTGTGGCTTCACCAGACTGAGCGCCACGCCGTCTCCTCGCAGTGGAGGGGCGGAGCCTACGCTTCCGGAAGATGTTGTTTACCGAGCGCCGTGTGGAAAGAGCCTCTGTAACCATGACGACGTGATGCAGTTCCTGTTGGGGACGGAAACATACGACGTCCTGCAGGTGATGCGTCGCCGTGACGTTCTTCTCCTGGAGCTAATGCTAAGTTAACTGCGATCTGTGCCCCCCCTGCAGGTGGACTTCTTCACCTTTAACCCCACGGTGCAGTTGGACCCGCCCACGCCAGCGGGCCCGCGGCGTCCGGAGCTGGACCTGAGCCGCGGCACGGAGCCGACGCCAGTGGAGCTGTGCCCGGGCGACGACGGCGCTCTGCCCGCCGACTTCCGTTACCGTAGAGACCGCTGGCCTCACGGCTGCTTCCTGAGCCGAGGCCCCCTGCTGTTCAACGCCTGCTGCGACTGCACCGACGGCTGTGGCGACGCACGCCGCTGCGCCTGCGCCGCACTGACCAGAGGAGGGCGCCACTACGCCCACCACAGGCTGACCCAGCCCGTCCCCTCAGGGTGAGTCTTCTGTCTGTCAATGTGCAGCCCGTGGCCAAGTGGAAAGGGAACTTGGCTTGTAACCGGAGGGTCGCCGGTTCAAATTCCCACCCGGCGTAATGGGCTGGGGTACCCCTGAGCAAGGTACCCAACCCCATTGCTAACCCTAACCCTTCTCAGTGTGGCAGCCCACTGCTCCACTGCTCCTAATTCTAGGATGGGTCAAATGCAGAGGGATAATTTCCCTAAGGGGATTAATAAAATAAAAAAAATGTAAAGGCGCATTTCCACCGGCTCTCCTCGCCTTGCCACAGCACGGTTTAAGTAGCGTGTGTGTGTGTCTGTGTGTGTGTCAGTGTGTATGAATGTGGTCCGTGGTGCGGTTGCAACCGCGCTCGTTGTCAGAACCGTGTGGTCCAGCGTGGAATCCGAGTCCGCCTCCAGGTTTTCCAGACTGTGGATCGTGGCTGGGGAGTGCGTTGCCGTGACGACCTGGAGCGTGGCACCTTTGTGTGTATCTACGCAGGTGAGGACGAGGTGTGCGTCACATGATGACGATGATGTCACATGTGACTGACAGTTGTGATGTTCAGGTTTGATCCTGCAGCGCGTGGCGGCGCCCGCCGAGCCCCCGCCCCCCAAACTGGTGCGCTGCGACCTGCCGTCAGACGACGAGGTGGAGGTCGTCACCGAGTGGCTGGCTCCACCCGTCCTGGAGGCCCGGAGCAACCTGGTCGAGACCCCGCCCACCTCGCCACCCCTGCACGTCCCGGTGATCCAGAGGCCGAGCGACGCCGGCGCACAGGTCAGAGGTCGCGGTCACGTGATCACGTGGGCTTTTCTTCGTCCACGCGTCTGAAACACGTTCTCTCTCCTCAGACGCTGGGACCTGCTGCACCAGCGCCACCTTCAGGTCACATCAGCACTAACATGGCGGACGGAGGTGACAGAAGTGACCCGTGGAAGCGCGGCGTGAAGCGAGTGGCGGCGCCGGACCACGTTTACTTTCTGGACGCCAGCAGAGAAGGAAACGTGAGCCGCTTCTTCAACGTGAGTCCTGATGACATCATCGGCTCCTGTTAGCACGTTAGCATGTGTTGACCTTTTTTTATGTCTCCATGACAACAGCACAGCTGTCAATCAAACCTCTTCATCCAGAACGTGTTCATCGACTGCCATGACCCCGCCTTCCCTGTCCCCGCCTTCTTCACCAGCAGGTGTGTGTGTGTGTGTTGACGTGTGTTTCCTGTGTGCAGAGTGAGTGTGTGTTGACGTGTGTTTCCTGTGTGCAGCGTGAGCTTGTGTGTGTGTGCAGCGTGTGTGTGTGTTCACGTGTTTCCTGTCTGTGTGCTGACGTGTGTTTCTTGTGTGTTTCCTGTGTGTGTGTTGACGTGTTTCCTGTGTGCAGCGCGTGAGTGTGTGTGTGTGTTGACGTGTTTCCTGTGTGTGTGTGTGTTGACGTGTGTTTCCTGTGTGTGTGTGTGTATGTGTTGACGTGTGTTTCCTGTGTGTGTGTATGTGTTGTGTGTTTCCTGTGTGTGTGTGTGTATGTGTTGACGTGTGTTTCCTGTGTGTGTGTATGTGTTGTGTGTTTCCTGTGTGTTTCCTGTGTGTGTGTTGACATGTGTTTCGTGTGTGTGTGTGTGCAGCGTGTGTTTCCTGTGTGCAACGTGAGTGTGTGTGTGTGTGTTGACGTGTGTTTCCTGTGTGTTGACGTGTGTTTCCTGTGTGCAGCGTGAGTGTGTGTGTGTGTGTGTGTGTGTGTGTGTGTGTGTGTTGACGTGTGTTTCCTGTGTGTGTGTGTTTCGTGTGTGTGTGCAGGGTGTTTCCTGTGTGTGTGTGCAGCGTGTGTTTCCTGTGTGCAGCGTGTGTGTGTGCGTGTGTGTTGATGTGTTTTCTCTGTGTGTGTGTGTGTGTTGATGTGTGTTTCCTGTGTGTGTGTGTGTGTGTGTGTGTGTGTTGACGCATGTTTCCTGTGTGCAGCGTGGTGAAAGCCGGTTCTGAGTTAACGTGGAACTACTGTGACGACGCTTTAACGTCCTCGCTGCAGAAACAGGAAGTGGCGTGTCTGTGCGGCAGTGACGGTTGCCGGGGCAACTTTATCATCGAGGACAACCTGTGTGACATGTGCGAGGTCAAAGGTCATGGAGCCACTGATTAAACCAGGTGCAGACATCTTCTACTGTTACTCTGCTGCTCTTTTTCTAAATAAATCACTTTTTTAACGAATAAAGAAATCAATTGGACTCTTATTTTGAAAGGTTAATTTAAGTGGTGGTGTTGTGGTTTTTTTCCATTCATTTTTTGTTTTTTTGGCAGAAGAAAGCCTAGTATCATAAAACTTTTACTTTGAAAAGCTGTATGTGAGGTTTCCCAAGATGACTTCCTGTTGGGAGTATTACTGTTGCCATTAGAACAGATGCAACTTCCTGTTGGACAATGACTTTTGTTTTGAAATGTTTCACAAAATAACTTCCTGTTGGAGTTTTTTTTTTCTTGTTTATTGATGACGATTGAGCTTTTATTTTGTAATTCTGTAACTGCTTAAAACTAAAATAACTTCCTGTTGAGGGTTTCGCAACATTTCAATTCAGCTTTTGTTTTGAAATTCCTACGCGGCGCACTTCCCCGTTGACTCGCCTATTATTGTTGACGTTTAAGCCGGAAGTGGTGTCGGCTTTTATTTTGAAACTTCAGACCGGAAAAGGTGGGTTGTTTATATCGCGTCTCTCCCGGTTCTTCTCACCGAGTGTTTATGTTCTTCTGAGGCCGACCATGAGCGCTGCTGTGCGGCCTGTGAGTGCTCTCCTCCTCGGCCTCCTCTGGGCCTCTTCCGCCTCTGCCTCGGAGTTTTCGCGTCTCCGAATCCCGCCTCACGAGCAGGTGGCCCGGGTCGCCCGCTTCATCTCGCACCGATGTGACTGGGCCTCCATGGCCACCATCTCCAGCCACGAACAGGTGGCGGGTCAGCCGTTCTCCAACGCCTTCTCAGTGAGTGACGGCCCGCTGGGCTCCAGCTCCGGGGTTCCGTACATGTACCTGACCCGGATGGAGGTCTCCGTGCAGGACCTGGAGGTAGGACCGACTCGGGTCACTGACCCGGGAAGTTTCCTTGACTTTCTGTCAAGTTTTATCTTAATTCAGTCACTTTTTTCACTGAGGTTTGGTTTTTGCTGAACCTCATTGACAAAGCAGAGAATTTAAGGAACAACAGTCACTTTTTACAAGTTAATTGAAGTGAATTTGTATAATTCTGCTCTTAAATAAGTCTGCTGGAAGAACTTGAAAATCCCGTTCAGCTCACAAACGCAGTTTTATGTTATATATTCGTATTCTGAAGTGCCACCAGGGGGAGCTGCATATTGCCAGTCACGCCAGAACTTGATGATTTAAATTTTAATAATAAATACTATTATTTATGTGGGTCACACGGTGGTGTAGTGGTTAGCACTCTCGCCTTGCAGCGAGAAGACCCGGGTTCGAGCCCCGGTTGGAACAAGGGCCTTTCTGCATGGAGTTTGCATGTTCGTCCCGTGTGTGCGTGGGTTCTCTCCGGGTTCTCCGGCTTCCTCCCACAGTCCAAAAACATGCAATGTGGGGATAGGTAAATTGGACACTCCAAATTGACCATAGGAGTGAGTGTGAGAGTGAATGGTTGTTTGTCTCTATCTGTGTGTGGCCCTGCGATGGACTGGCGAACTGTCCAGGGTGTACCCCGCCTATCGCCCGATGTAGCTGAGATTGGCACAGCACCCCCCGCGACCCTCTGGTAGAGGATATATAGCGGTAGATGATGACTGACTATTATTTATGTTACATTATGTTATTTAAAACCATGTTACTGTAAGTTTTTATCACATTCTTTGTGATGCAAGTCGTGTTATTTGTGACATTAGTGACAGTTACATCATGAACAGCTGCGGTCATCTGATAAAAACGTCATGTGACTTATATTGCTGAGTCAGTGAGTGTGTGTGTGTGTGCATGCACAAACTGCTGTGTCACTGTGTGTGTGTGTGCACAAACTGCTGCGTCGTCACTCTTCGATAAACAGTTTTACAGAGTGAGCAGTTATTTTTGAAAAGGGAAATTAAACTGAAAACTGTGTGTGTGTGTGTGTGTGTGTGCTGCCCCCTGCAGGTGAACCCGTCAGCGTCTCTCTCCATGTCTCTCGCTCAGACAGATTACTGTCGTCAGCACAGGTTTGACCCTCAGAGTCCTCTGTGCGCTCGCGTCATCCTGTCTGGATCTGTCATGCAGGTACACACACACACACACACACACACACACAGCTGTAGTCTGAGCAGTCACATGACTTCGCTTCCTCTTCCTGCTGTCGTCCAGGTGAACGGGACGGAGGCGGAGTTTGCGAAGAAGTCTCTGTTCAGTCGACACCCGGAGATGATCAACTGGCCGACGGATCATAACTGGTTCTTCTCCAAGTTCAACATCACACAGGTACCACTGCGATCTTTGTTACGATGTTTGTTTCAATCATTATTACTATCTTTGTTACGATCTTTATTACGATCATTGTTATGATCTTTGTTACGATCTTTATTACAATCATTGTTACGATCATTGTTATGATCTTTATTACGAACATTATTACGATCTTTGTTACGATGTTTGTTTCAATCATTATTCCGATCTTTGTTACGATTACTATTCCGATCTTTGTTACGAACATTGTTACGATAACAAAGATTATTACAATCTTCGTTAAGATGTTTGTTTCAATCATTATTACGATCTTTGTTACGAACATTATTACGATCTTTGTTACGATGTTTGTTTCAATAATTATTACGGTCTTTGTTACGATCTTTATTACGATCATTGTTATGGTCTTTGTTACGATCATTATTACGATCTTTGTTCTTTTCCGATAACGATGATTTGAAAACACTGTCACAGCTGGTGATGACGTCATCACAGGTTAACTCCTCCCCCTGTGTTTCAGGTGTGGGTGTTGGATTATTTCGGCGGAGTAAAGATCGTAACTCCAGGCGAATATTTCCAGGCGTCGCCGTACAGCAAGTACCTGTGACGTCAGAGACGCTGTTTCCTGTCGTCCACAACTCTTCACTGTTCAGTCTGTTTAGACCAATCGATCAATAAAGTTGTGTTAAAACAGAATGAACATGTGGCTCTAAAGTGATCACATGATGAGAATTTAATGTCAAACAAATCAGATTTTCGTGTTTGTTTCTTCACGTTTAAAAGTCTTGAATTCAGTTTTGATGTTTTTTCTTTTTAAATGAACAGAAACAGAGTGTGTAGGTGTGACAGTCACATTATGTGTGTGTGTGTGTTTATGTGGTGTGCAGTGTTAGGGTTTGACCACAGGGGGCACTGTTAACTTTCTAAAAAACATGATGGCATTAAAAAGTGTACATTTGCACTTTATCTAGAAAAGTTAGTTTAATCTGAAAATATTTAATTCTGCACTTTAACAGAAACACAGAACATGTAATGAAGACAAATGTACATCCCATAATTCAAACCTTTTCAAACTAAACCATTTCTGCCCTTTGAGCTGAAATATTCAACCAATGTGACGTTTGATTTGTATAAATAAAGTTTTATAAACGTTGTTTGTTGTTTTTCTGTAAAAATCACTTTATTAAAATACATATATACATACATATATGTACGTACATACATATAAACTATATATGTTTGTACATATATACACTATATACAGTGTACATACATATATAGTGTATATATGTACGTATATACACTATATATGTATGTACACTATATATGTGCATACATATATAGTGTATATATGTACATATGTATTTACATATATGTACATATATATGTATGTACATATAGTACATTTGTGTAGAAACATGAACAAAGACTGTCTTCGTGTGTGTGTGTGTGTGTGTGTCACCTGTCACAGTAGCATCTCACCACTTCCTGTTCCACTTTGAGTTGACGTGTGTGTGTGTGTGTGTGTGTGTGTGTGTGTGTGTGCTGCAGAGACAAAGACGTGAAGTTTGAGTTGGATCTTCAGACGTGGACGCGTGTCCTCCTGCTCTTCACTGCTGTGTTTCCAGCTGCAGGTCAGATTCACTCACTCACTCACTCACTCACTCACTCACTCACTCACTTGCGTCGACTAAACTTTACATTTAACATGACATTTACATAAAGTGCTTTATTATCGTTAAAACCTGGAGGTTGAGCGACAAACCAGAGAAGAAGGAGGAGAAGAGGTGACATGTGACTTATTTTAACAACAAACATTTCAACATCAAATGAAATGAAATCACGTGTTTTTTCGTCAGTGAGAAGAAGAAGAAGAAGAAGAAGAAGAAGAAGAAGAAGGTGAGCAGCGGCAGCCATGTTGTCGTTTGTCAGGAAATGAGTCGTGGCTCAGTAGCATAGTAGCTAATGTGCATGAGCATCAATAAAAGTTGTCGTCATTATTTTGTTAAAGTCAAACTAATCAATCTTTTATATAATTCACTCGTCGTCTGTTCTGTCAATGTTCGTGTTTCAGTTCCTGACTTTGTGTTTGCGTTGAGGTGTGTGAGCGACAGGAAGTGTGTGTGGTTTCTTCCCCACACTGAGGTCATGTGACTCAAGTGTTTCACCTGCTCTTCATCTCCAAACAACGGCCATTTTAAACTGGCGCGTACAAAATGGAGGGAAGAGAACGACGACAACACGGAAACAAAGAGAAGCTAAAACCGGTGACTGCGTTTCCATGGAGACGTGATAATGATCATATGATACGTGGTGTGACGTGAGCGAGACCACGTGTGGTCACTTTGTGTCGCTGAGTTCAGTTGAAATGAAAAATGAAACATTTCAAAGGCCAAATTCCTTCAAATCACACATTAGAACTTAGTGATGGAGGCTCCACCCCCCGTTTTCAAAATAAAACCCTCAATTTCTGTATCCTTTACATCAGTGTTTACATGAAAACACAAGTTTTCAAAATAAAAGCTGATGTGGTACGTGACCTTTGACCTCCACAGAAGCCATGCATCTGTATGACCCCGGGCTCTGCTACATTCTGGACGGATTCCTCGGTTTGTACGGACTCATCATCACCGGCATGTTCATCAAAGAGAGGGTGACTTACACTGGAATTTATATATTTATATTATATATATGTATATTTATATGTATACATATACATACATATATTATATATGTATGTATATGTATATATATATATATGTTTAAAACTAATCGTCACATTTTTCCTGTAGTTCTTCAAAGCTAGAGTGAAGTCAGGCGACGACGCCATCTACACTGTGAGTGTCACATGATCACATGATCACATGATCACATGAACACATAGAATGACATCATCGTCTTCATGTTAAACACATTCAGGACCTGAAAACTCGGAGTGATGGAGGCTACGATGAACTGATGCGAGACACAGAGAGAGGACGAGTGAGTCTGTCTGTCCTCTGTCTGTCTGTCTGTCCTCTGTCTGTCTGTCGTCTGTCCTTTAATGCCTTTGATGTTGTGTTGTGACAGAACCGCTGGACGGACAACAACGACGCCACCTACACTGTAACAAACATCACATTATTATTATTATTATTATTTTTGTAAAGGGACATTACGCTGATTTGTCTGCTTTTATTTTGAAGGGCTTGAACAGACGTACAGAGGGAGAATATAAGGAGCTTCCTGTCAAACGAGAGGTCCCAACATTTTAAACCTTTCAAATCTTCATTTTATTTGTTTCACTTTAATTTGAAATCCTTTCATTATTTGTTTGTTTGTGTTTTTCAGCGTCAGAGAAAAACTGAGAAGGTTTATCAGGTGATCAATACTTTACTGATCATATACTGAACATTTACTGGTCCATTGACTGATTGACTGACTGACTGATTGACTGACTGATTGATTGATTGATTGATTGATTGATTGATTGTCCTCCAGGATCTGAGCTCAGTCACCAGAGACACCTACGACTCTCTCCAGATGCAGCCACTTCCTGCCCGTTAGCTCCACCTCCACGCCAGGATCCTCCGTCCGTCGCCTCACTTCCTGTTTGTGGATCAGTGATTGGCTGAAGGTGGCGTTCTATTTTGATTGATTAGTGATTTAGATGATTTAAAAACAAGTGATGTTTACAGTTTATACGTTTTATACATGTACGTGAAGTTTTCCTGAGAATTTAATGTAAACATATTTCTTTCTTTCATGAAGAGGCTAACATTTGCTCAATCCCACAAAATAGCTATATAACGATGTAATATATGTGTTGATTATGTAAATGACTGAATGTTTTCAGTGTAACATCATTACTGTGTGTAAATAAACATGAAATGTTAACATGTCGGCTTTTTTGTGGTTCATTTACCGTGAAAACTAAACACAACGGAAGTAATGCTTCACTCAGAGTTTTATTTTGAAAATAGTGAGCGGAAGCAGAATGTTAATTGACTTATTTGATGTTAGCATTTAGGCTATGCGGCTAGCGGACCCGCTGCGTCTGTGCCGTGTGTTACGATGGCAGCACAATCCAAACATTAGCTCTCATGCTAAACCAGGTCGCGTCATTCATTTGACCGATAATAATTATTCGATTTAAGGTTCGAGTCAATCTCAAGTCGCCAGTTTGCCAACGGTTGCTCGTTAGCCGCGTTAGCCGCGTTAGCCTCGGTTCCGACAACAACAACAACAGCAGCAGCAGCAGCAGCAGCAGCGTCATCGACACCGAATACCGAACACCGGCACGGTTTCACCTTTAAAACCGAACTGGAAAATCACTTCAGATGGAAACAAACGCGCCGAAAAGACGGGACAATAAAAAATCACTGCGTGTGAAGGTGATTAGTCTCGGAAATGCGGAGGTGGGGAAGGTAAGACTGTTATTTAGACGGAAAACTAATCCGAACATTTCCTGACGACGTGACATAAACACGTGTCTGAGTCATCATCTTTAATGACTAACGTGTGTTTGAATGAACGTGAATGTGTGAGCTGTAAGGATTTACTGGCTCTGTTCTGATGCGGAACTCTGTTTACAAAAGCATCATTTTAACGCGGCTTTGCTTGGAGCACTTCATTTTTACAGAAAACAAGATCCACTTACATTTATTTACAAAGACAGTCACCTTGTGATAATATCGGCATATATATATATATATATATATATTGACTTGTTGAGATGAAACAGTTTTATATTTTTCTTAATCTTGCTTTGCTCATAATTGTGAAATAACAGCACAGCATTGAGGGCGACTGCAGATTATGCATCAACTTTATTACTATTATAACTTTAATACTTTTGATTATTTCAACCTGACATTATCTTTGCACTCTGCTACCTAACAACAATCTATGCTATATCAACTATACAACTTTGTATTTTTAAGAAACCGCTGTTAAATGTGAAAATAAAGCAAAGTGACGGATAAATCATATAAATTATAACAAATTATAACCGTGTTTCCTCCACAGAGCTGCATCATCAAACGTTACTGTGAGAAGAGGTTTGTTCCCAAGTATTTGGCCACGATCGGTATCGACTATGGAGTCACCAAGTAAGTTCATCGCCATGGTAACCAATCGAATGATTTCCATGTTTGCTGTGCGTCTGTTGTGATGTGATGTGTGTGTGTGTGATGTGTGTCGACAGAGTTCAGGTGCGTGACAGAGAGATCAAAGTGAACATCTTCGACATGGCGGGACATCCTTTCTTCTACGAAGTGAGTCACCATATATTTTGGCTGCTGGTGCTCTGCTGCCTCGTGTGGTCACTTGTGTCACTGACGTCAATCTGAACATTTCAAACAGTCAAGTGACAAAATAAGACATTTGAACTGTGTGATGGAGGCAGCAGTGGTCACTGGTTTTCTCTGTGGGCTTTGGTGTGGGAGAGTGAGTGGTTTACAAAAGTCTGTGTAACAGTGAGATAAAGACGTGATCATGTGACGTAGATATCGTAGACTTAAACTAACGTAGATTGTATTTGCAGAGTCCTTAATTAGCCGTCAGAAACCCTTTTCCAGCTGGAAAATAAAGGTCTGTAAAGCACTCACTCTCCCACACACACACTCACTCTCCCACACACACACACACACACACACACACACACACACAAGTTGATCTGCTGCCTCCATCACTGAGTTCAAATGTCTTGTTTTGTCACTTCGGCTTTTAAAATCCCTCATTCAGACTGACCTCAGTGACACAAGGTGACCACACGAGGCAGCAGAGGAGCAGCAGCTCCTGTGTCCCCGCAGCTAAAATCACTGGTTTTCTCTATGAGGTTTGGTGTGGGAGAGTGAGTGAGTGTGTGTGTGTGTGTGTGTGTTTGTGACGTGTTTCAGGTGCGTAATGAGTTCTATAAGGACAGTCAGGGCGTGCTGCTGGTGTACGACGTCGGCCTCAGGGAGAGCTTCGACGCCCTCGACAGCTGGCTGGGCGAGATGAAACAGGAAATGGGCTCCCAGGCCAACATGGACAGCATCGTGTTCATCGTCTGCGCCAACAAGGTCGGACGCTGCTCGCCGTTTTTGTTGTCTTTAGTGTCGTCGCACAAAAAAGCTGCGATGATTAAACCTTGGACTGTCACACAGGTGGATCTGACCAAGCGACGGGTGGTGGACGAGGGGGAGGGCCGTCTGTGGGCGGAGTCCAGAGGGTTTCACTACTTTGAGACGTCAGCTCAGAGCGGCGAGGGAATCAACGAGATGTTCCAGGTCACATTTTGTCACCGTCAAAATCATGTGACACAATAAAGTTATACCAGTGAATTTCTGTTCATCGTCAGTGTAGAAAATCACCACAAGAGGGAGCTGCATCTTGTTTTTCACTTATTTAAGTCACGATATTTAAGTCACAATATTATCACGATTGTTAAGTCACAATATTATCACGATATTTAAGTCACAATATTATCACGATATTTAAGTCACGATATTTAAGTCACGATATTATCACGATATTTAAGTCACAATATTATCACGATATTTAAGTCACAATATTATCACCATATTTAAGTCACAATATTATCACGATAGTTAAGTCACAATATTATCACGATATTTAAGTCACAATATTATCACGATATTTAAGTCACGATATAATCACGATATTTAAGTCACAATATTATCACGATAGTTAAGTCACAATATTATCACCATATTTAAGTCACAATATTATCACGATAGTTAAGTCACAATATTATCACGATATTTAAGTCACAATATTATCACGATATTTAAGTCACAATATTATCACGATATTTAAGTCACAATATTATCACGATATTTAAGTCACAATATTATCACGATTGTTAAGTCACAATATTATCACCATATTTAAGTCACAATATTATCACCATATTTAAGTCACAATATTATCACGATAGTTAAGTCACAATATTATCACGATATTTAAGTCACAATATTATCACGATAGTTAAGTCACAATATTATCACGATATTTAAGTCACAATATTATCACGATAGTTAAGTCACAATATTATCACGATATTTAAGTCACAATATTATCACGATAGTTAAGTCACAATATTATCACGATATTTAAGTCACAATATTATCACGATATTTAAGTCACAATATTATCACGATAGTTAAGTCACAATATTATCACGATAGTTAGATCCAAACATTAAATGATTTTGTTAAACTCAATAATTGTGTGTGTGTGTGTGTGTGTGTGTGTGTGTGTGTGTAGGCGTTCTTCTCGTCCATCACAGACATGTGTGAAAATGGCGGGAAGCGTCCGGTGTCAGAGGTCAGCGCCGGCTTCACCAAAGAACAGGCCGACACCATTCGACGCATCCGCAACAGCAAGGACTCATGGGACATGTTGGGTGTTAAACCCGGCGCCACGCGGTGAGTGGACGCCCATGTGCAAAACAAAGCCCGCCTCCTCTGGGTCGTGTGTCTGTAACGTTGGCTCCGCCCTCCTGTGTTACAGGGAGGAGGTGAATAAAGCGTACCGTAAACTGGCCGTGCTGCTGCACCCCGATAAATGTGTGGCCCCCGGCAGTGAGGACGCCTTCAAGGCTGTGGTGAACGCACGCACATCACTGCTGAAGAACATCAAATAACACACACACACGCACACGCACACATCACTGCTGAAGAACATCAAATAACACACACACACACACACGCACACGCACGCACACGCACGCACACACACACACACACACACACGCACGCACACATCACTGCTGAAGAACATCAAATAACACACACACACACACACGCACACGCACGCACACGCACGCACGCACACACACACACACACACGCACGCACACATCACTGCTGAAGAACATCAAATAACACACACACACGCACACGCACACATCACTGCTGAAGAACATCAAATAACACACACACACGCACACACACACGCACGCATACACATGCACGTCGTCATGGAGACGTGGACTCAATAGCTGCATGAACAGTGTTCATTTATTTATCTGCTTTGTGCCAATTGTCAACTGATTTACTAACATGTGAGTGAGTGAGTGAGTGAGTGAGTGAGTGAGTTAAATCTAAAGACTCTTTGAGGCGAACACAAATCTGTGTGTGTTTGTCAGGGTCAAAGGTCAAATGTGTTTTCCTGCCAAAGGAGTGTGGCAGCAGGAACCAATCGTTGTCAGCTGTTTACTAGAAGGGGCGGTGCTACATTACTGTCAGTCACACCCATGACATTGATCATGTGATCACGTGTTTATGTTTGTTTACTTTATATCATTGTGTTTATTGTTCAAGTCAAACTTTGAAATAAAGTTAAGAATTTAAAGCTTTTTAAATCTGTTTCATAACAAACAAGTGAATTTACACATGTCAATCAAATGTCATGTGACTGACTCTGTCTGTGTGTGTGTGTGTGTGTTTGTGTCTCTGTCTGTGTGTGTGTGTTTGTGTCTGTGTGTTAAGTGCATGTTTAAATGGACAGTTTTTCAAATTAAAAGCATCATCTCTGACTCCAGCGTCGTCTCTTATTTTGAAAAGCGTGGACTTTAAAATATAAAAATGTTTCCAGTTAATCTTACTTTTCGTCTTGATGAATGAATGAATGAATGAATAAATGACTGATGTTTAGCGACAACTGTAACCGAACACGTTCAGATTGACCTGTTTGGAATTGGGGCCCAATCCCATCATGCACCTGGGCCCGGGCAGTTAATCTGAGAGGTTCCTGTTGGGATTAACGACGTGTGTGTGTCTTCGTTCTCGTGTGTGACGGTAAATGAAACATTAACACTGTGAACATTGTTTTTCCAACTCAACAACAGGTCAAAGGTCATGTGACGCACACACCACATGACTGAGATCTGAAGCATCCGTGAAGTTTGTGTGTTAAGTGGTTTTACGTGAGTGACACACACAAATACACACAGACACAAATACACACACTTATAAACACACAGACACACAAATACACACATAAACAGACACACAAACACACACAGACACGCACACAAACACACACATTTTGTCGTCATTTAGAATCTTTTCTATTTTTGATTGAAGATCATTTTTCTGACGTATAAAAAGAAGCGATCAAAGATCGGATTTCTGTTTCCGATATTTAACTGCTGTGAAGTGTGTGATTGGTGCTGGAGTTCCTCAGGGTTCTGTCCTCGCTCCGTTGGAGTTTTGACTCAGATGTTTTGTTGTCGCCGATGTTTTCGACCGTGTGACGACATCTGTAATCTGATCAGATTAGTTCTGAACCATGTGACCACACCCACTAGGCCACTCCGAGGCAGCAGGACAGAGAGTTGTCCACGTCATGTGACGCTAGCGCTTTAAACGTCGGATGCTCCTCCGCCTCACAGCGCACAGACCTCCCACTCTCGTTACCATGGACACCACCGACTGCACGGCGCTGGAAAGCGGTGACGGCGAGGAGGAGGAGCAGCCGAGCATCTGCGGTGCTATAAGCCCCGCCCCCGACCTGCAGGGGAAACAGCTGATGTGGCAGAACAGGTGGTTGAAGATCTGGACAGAGAGCGCCCACTGCTGGTACGTCTACTCCACCTACACCTGACTGCCCCTCCCACCCCTCTGGTCCATCATCGCCGGGGCAACCACCTTCACCTGCTGGTGGACGTCTGCTGTCACTACGGCGACCACGGCGTTGTCAGAAAGGTCTGTTTGTGTGTCACCGTGTGTGTGTCACTGTGTGTGTGTGTGTGTTTGTCTGTGTGTGTGTCACTGTGCATGTGTGTGTGTGTCACTGTGTGTGTGTGTGTATTTGTCTGTGTGTGTGTGTCACTGTGTGTGTGTCACTGTGTGTGTGCGTGTTTGTCTGTGTGTGTGTTTGTTTGTATGTGTGTGTCACTGTGTGTGTGTGTGTGTGTGTCACTGTGCATGTGTGTGTGTGTCACTGTGTGTGTGTGTATTTGTCTGTGTGTGTGTGTCACTGTGTGTGTGCGTGTTTGTCTTTGTGTGTGTTTGTTTGTATGTGTGTGTCACTGTGTGTGTGTGTCTGTGCATGTGTGTGTGTGTGTCACTGTGTGTGTGTGTGTGTGTGTGTTTGTCTGTGTGTGTGTCACTGTGTGTGTGTGTGTGTGTATTTGTCTGTGTGTGTGTGTGTCACTGTGTGTGTGTCACTGTGTGTGTGCGTGTTTGTCTTTGTGTGTGTTTGTCTTTGTGTGTGTTTGTTTGTATGTGTGTGTCACTGTGTGTTTGTGTGTCACGGTGTGCATGTGTCACTGTGTGTGTGTGTGTTTGTGTGTATGTGTGTATTTGTCTGTGTGTGTGTATCACTGTGTGCATGTGTGTGTGTGTATTTTTAAACAAAGGAAAACAATATCTTCTGTGTTTAAAGGGACAGTTCACTCTGTTCCTGAGTCGAATTGATTCAGTCACATGAAACATGGTGTGTGTGTGTGACTCGACTGTGTGTGTGTGTGTGTGTGTGTGTGTGTGTGTGTGTGTGTTTGTGAGAGACAGTTTGTATAAAAAGTGAAACTCGTCAAATAAACTCTGTGTTGCGTTTAAACATCCCATAATAAGTAGTATTCACCTTTCATTTGATGAGATTATCTTTGATAGAATTCTGTCACTGATGAAAAGCTGTGTTATCTTCACTGAACCTTTGTGTTCTGTGACCTTTGACCTCCACACACGAGTCTACCTTGAATAATCCGTTCATAATCAGGATTGCTGAGGTCACACACACACATCCGTTACCTTGGATTTTACTGACTTGTACAACTGTAACGTCCGACTCGCTTCGCCTCACCTGAACGCACCGGCCCGGTTCGGCTCCGGGACCGTCGGTGTGTGTGCGGCAGCAGGAGGGGGAGGGTCCGTTCCCGGTGGTTTCAGGTCTGCTGTGGACACGCCTCCTCTCAGAGGCTCGGCCCCTGACCCTAACCCTCAATAAAGAAGTGGATCAATGAAAGATTTTAGAGTCCTGCAGAGACGACGCAGCAGCAGCGACATGAACGGGTCTACCGCCGATACCGAGACCCGGTCCGGGTCCGACTCTGACGAGCTGGTTTTTTTCGTTAACGGCAAAAAGGTAAGAAATGCGCGCAGTTTTTTCTTAATATGGACAAAAAATAAACGAGATTTCGTCCGTGGTTTAAAGTTATAACACTTTGTTGCATCATTCATTATAAACGCGTTTAAAAACACTCGTGTTTGATTTTAATCACTGAGTTCATGTGTTTATGAGTTTATGATTTCATGTGTTCATGAGTTCATGATTTCATGTGTTCATGTGTTTATGAGTTTATGATTTCATGTGTTCATGATTTCATGTGTTCATGTGTTTATGAGTTTATGATTTCATGTGTTCATGATTTCATGTGTTCATGTGTTTATGAGTTTATGATTTCATGTGTTCATGATTTCATGTGTTCATGTGTTTATGAGTTTATGAGTTTATGATTTCATGTGTTCATGAGTTCATGATTTCATGTGTTCATGTGTTTATGAGTTTATGATTTCATGTGTTCATGAGTTCATGATTTCATGTGTTCATGTGTTTATGAGTTCATGTGTTCATGAGTTCATGAGTTCATGATTTCATGTGTTCATGTGTTTATGAGTTTATGATTTCATGTGTTCATGTGTTTATGAGTTTATGATTTCATGTGTTCATGAGTTCATGATTTCATGTGTTCATGTGTTCATGTGTTTATGAGTTCATGTGTTCATGAGTTCATGTCCCATTAGTAAAGAGGTTTTTATTCAACTATAAAAAATGTTGATTTAAGAGGACAAATAATGTGATTAAAGTGTGTGTCTGTGTGAGTGTGTCTCAGTGTGTGTGTCAGTGAGTCTGTGTGTCTGTGTGTGTGTGTGTGTGAGTGTGTCTGTGTGTGTATGTGTGTGTATGTGTGTGTGAGTGTGTCTCAGTGTGTGTGTCAGTGAGTGTGTCTCAGTGTGTGTGTGTGAGTGTGTCTCAGTGTGTGTATGTGTGTGTGAGTGTGTCTCAGTGTGTGTGTCAGTGAGTCTGTGTGTCTGTGTGTGTGTGTGTGTGAGTGTGTCTGTGTGTGTATGTGTGTGTATGTGTGTGTGAGTGTGTCTCAGTGTGTGTGTCAGTGAGTGTGTCTCAGTGTGTGTGTGTGTGAGTGTGTCTCAGTGTGTGTATGTGTGTGTGAGTGTGTCTCAGTGTGTGTGTGTGTGAGTGTGTCTGTGTGTGTATGTGTGTGTGAGTGTGTCTCAGTGTGTGTGTCAGTGAGTGTGTCTCAGTGTGTGTATGTGTATGTGTATGTGTGTGTGAGTGTGTCTCAGTGTGTGTGTCTCAGTGTGTGTGTGTGTGTGTGTGTGTGTCAGTGAGTGTGTCTCAGTGTGTGAGTGTGTCTCAGTGTGTGTGTGTGTGTGTGTGTCAGTGAGTGTGTCTCAGTGTGTGAGTGTGTCTCAGTGTGTGTGTGTGTGTGTGTGTGTCAGTGAGTGTGTCTCAGTGTGTGTGTGTGTGTCTGTGTGTGTGTGTGTGTGTGTGTGTGTGTGTGTCTCAGTGTGTGTGTGTGTCAGTGAGTTTGTCTCAGTGTGTTTGTGTCAGTGAGTGTGTGTCTGTGTGAGTGTGTCTCAGTGTGTGTGTGTGTGTGTCAGTGAGTGTGTGTCTGTGTGAGTGTGTCTCAGTGTGTGTGTGTGTGTGTGTCTCTGTGTGTGTGTGTGTGTCTCTGTGTGTGTGTGTGTCAGTGAGTTCACTTTTTCATAATCAACATTTCTGTTTTTGTGCAGATTGTGGAAAAAAACGTGGAACCAGAGACGACTTTACTGACGTATCTGAGGAGGAAGTGTACGACACACACACACACACACACACACACTGACATAATGTCCACTTGTTGTTTTTATTCGAGTGTGTCTTCAGCATCTTCATCGGTGTCCTCCGACTCTAATGACACGAAACTAAAACTAAAGCTAAAACTTAAGCTAAAGCTGAAGCCAAACCTAAAACTAAAACTAAAGCTAAAGCTTAACTGTGGAGAGCAGTGTCGGTGTAATTCGGGGACAGATGAGACAAAGTCCAGAGAAAGTTCGATAAAAGACTCCTGTCATAAAAAAGTCAAAGGTAGGTCACAGGTTGTCATGGCAACCACCAGGGACAACTGGGACCACATATGAACCTGATCCAGATCCTGGAATCTCCCAGGATCCCTTTAAGATTCAGTAACGACCCCAGGCTGTCCCTGGTGATCATTTATAGACACAAACAGGAGACTTTATGAAGACGTCCACAATGAGACACTTTGTGTATTTATGTGAACATGATTGTACATTAACTGTGTGAACAGGTCAATGTCTCTGAGTCCACACTGAACTGGGTCTGTGTGTGTGTGTGTGTGTGTGTGTGTGTCAGTGGGTTTAACAGGAACTAAACTTGGTTGTGCTGAAGGAGGATGTGGAGCCTGCACCGTCATGTTGTCCAGATACCAGACTCAGACTGGACACCTGCTGTATCCTCATTGTGTCATCGCTGTGTCCTCAGTTGTCAAGTGTCCTCATGAGGACAGTCATGTGAGTAAATGTCTTTAACGTTGTGCAGACATTGTTCAGTTAACGCCTGTCTCACCCCGCTGGGATCCTTACACCTGGTCGCCGTGACGACCGTGGAGGGCATCGGCAGCGTGGCTCGCAGACTTCACCCTGTGCAGGTAAAGTAATCTGATTACTCAGTAATCTGGTTACATGCATGGATGATTGATTGATTGGTGATGTCTGATCAGGAGAGGATCTCCAGAGCTCATGGCTCTCAGTGCGGCTTCTGTACTCCGGGCATCGTCATGTCCATGTACGCGCTGCTGAGAAACAAGGCCACGCCCACGATGGCGGATGTGGAGGAGGCGTTTCAAGGTGAACATTTTTTCATTTGTTGCCGTGACGATGAAACAAAAAAGTTGACGATGCTGTTGTTTTGTTCAGGAAACTTGTGTCGGTGCACGGGATACAGAGCGATCATAGAGGGATACAAGAGTTTCACTGAGGTCAGAGGTCACACACACACACACACACACACACACACACACACACACACACTGACACTGACCTCTGTCCTCTCACTTTCAGGAAGGCGGCTGCTGTGGTGGAAGTGGGCGGGGAAATGGCTGCTGTATGACCAATGACAAGCAGGGAGACACTGACGTGAGTGTGTGTGTGTGTCTGACTTCTGTGTGTGTGTGTGTGTGTGTGTGTATGTGTGTCTGTCTGTCTGTGTGTGTGTCTGTCTGACTTCTGTGTGTGTGTGTGTGTGTGTGTGTGTGTCTGTCTGTCTGTCTGTGTGTGTGTCTGACTTCTGTCTGTGTGAACAGGAAGTCACGTCTCTGTTTGATGCAGCAGACTTTGCTCCTGTGGATCCCACACAGGAAGTGATTTTCCCTCCTGAACTCATGGTAAACAACAACAACACAAACAAACTTCAGAGAATATAAACCATAATAATACAAGTGGATAATAAACTCACCTGTCTGAATTCCACTGGTCTCTCCTTCCTTCCTTCCTTCCTTCCTTATGTACTTGCATCCTCCTAGTCTCTCACTAAACACCAGAGGGGGGGGTGTCTGTGTTTCCGTGGCAACCGAGTGTTGTGGCTTCAGCCCGACAGTCTGGACGAGTTCCTGCAGCTCAAGTGGAAACATCCACACGCTCGAGTGGTGGTGGGAAACACTGAAGTGGGTGAGTGAGTGTGTGTGTCTCACTCATTCATTCACTCACTCATTCATTCACTCACTCACTCATTCATTCGCTCACTCTCTCATTCATTCACTCGCTCATTCATTTGCTCATTCACTCACTCACTCACTAATTCACTCACTCACTCACTCACTCACTCATTCATTCACAGGTATCGAGGTGAAGTTTAAGAACATGGTTTACCCGGTCATCTTGGCTCCGGCCTTCATCCCTGAACTCAACAGTGTGACTCACAGCGAGGATGGTGAGTTCACGACCTTTGACCCTGTGACCCTCTGAAGCCACGCCTCTCAGCTGACGTGTTTGCAGGTATCGTGTTTGGCGCGGCGTGCACGCTCAGCCACATGGGGGCGGTGCTAAAGCAGGCAGTGGAGGCGTGTCTTCCTCATCAGAACCAGGTGTTTCTGGCCGTCCTGGAGCAGCTGCGCTGGTTCGCTGGACAACAGATACGCAACATGGCGGTGAGTCACATGACCTGGGTGTGCCGTGTGATCATGGGACTGTGCAGTTATTGTGTTGTTGTTGTGTTGTTGTGTTCAGGCTGTTGGTGGAAACATCATGACAGCGAGTCCCATATCAGACCTGAACCCTGTTTTCATGGCAACAGGCTGCAAACTCACACTGATGGACAAAGGTAAGTCCTTCTCAACAGCTCCCTCTAGTGTCCACTTTTATACAGACGTCCCTGCTCTTGACCTGTATGTGTGTGTGTGTGTGTGTCAGACGGCAGTCGCGTGGTTCAGATGGACGACGGCTTCTTCACCGGTTACAGGAGAACTATTGTGCGACCACAGGAGATCCTGGTCTCTATAGAGATCCCATACAGCCAGAAGGTGACAGTAACAGCTGTATGTTGCCTAGCAACAGCTGTCCATCATTTTGTATCTACTGTCTGACCACGTTCACTAACCCATTACCAAAAAAAACCTCTGCAAATGACCCAGGACCAGTGGCATCAGTTGCCTAGCAACCACAGTCACAGAAACGACTCGATCACCTTGTCTTTTCCCGCCTCAGACTCAGTTCGTCTCGGCCTTCAAACAGTCACCTCGCCGCGAGGATGACATCAGTGTCGTTACCGCGGCGATGAGTGTCACCTTTACTCCGGGAACCAACGTCGTCCAGGACCTGAGACTGAGCTACGGCGGCATGGCAGCGACCACGGTGCTGGCCAAGAGGACGATGAACAGACTGCTGGGAAGGTAACACACACACACACATCTGGCCACTTTCCTGGGGCTAATGCTAAGCTAACTATGTTTACACCTGATCTCTCTGATGTCATGCAGACATTGGGAGGAGGAGCTTCTGCAGGAGGCCTGCTCCTCATTGGCTGAGGAGATGACCCTTGACCCCTCAGTGCCTGGTGGCATGGTAACGTACCGGCGAACTCTGACCCTCAGTCTCTTCTACAAGTTCTACTTGATGGTTCTGCAGAAGCTCAGACGGCAGGTGAGACGCCGTCAATCTGAGGTCTAATCTGGATCTGGATTAACGACGCCCTTCCATGTTTGTGACAGGAGTTTTGTTTTTCCCTGTCAGGGTGTGAACGTGGACGAGGTTCCCTCGGACTCTCTGAGCGCCACTCAGATTTACCACCCACAGGCGCCCTCTAGTGTTCAGATCTACCAGGTACATCAGCTCTGAACACAGACACTTTACATGTAAACGTCACATGTTCACGGTAATTATGACATTTATCCTACAGGGGGTGCCAGAGGGGCAGAGCGGGAACGACGTGGTGGGTCGTCCCATAATGCACCTGGCCGCCATGAAGCAGGCGACAGGTGAGGCGGTTTACTGCGATGACCTGCCGCTGTACGAGAACGAGCTCTTCCTGTCGCTCATCACCAGCAGCAAAGCTCACGCTAACATCACGTAAGATCGCAACTCTGTAGTTAAAACACTTCCTACAGAGTCTCACCTGTAGGAGTCTCACCTGTGCGAGTCTCACCTGTGTGAGTCTCACCTGTAGGAGTCTCACCTGTGCGAGTCTCACCTGTGCGAGTCTCACCTGTGCAAGTCTCACCTCTGCGAGTCTCACCTGTAGGAGTCTCACCTGTAGGAGTCTCACCTGTGCGAGTCTCACCTGTATCCTTGTTTGCCGTAGGTCTATCGATTCCAAGGCGGCGCAGAGTTTTCCTGGCGTCGTCTGTTGCGTGTTTGCCGACGACGTTCCGGGGTCAAACATCACTGGAGTGATCGAGTCTGATGAGACTGTCCTCGCCGACCGCCAGGTGTGTTCCCATTGTCTTTATCCAGCAACCAGATGACACTGTTAGGTTCAGGTGATTGACATCGCCCCTGCCCTCCCCCTCCAGGTGACGTGTGTGGGTCACATCATCGGCGCCGTGGTAGCCAACACACAGCATCACGCACAAAGAGCCGCCAAGGCCGTCAAGATCCAGTATGAAGAGCTGGAACCCATCGTTACCATCCAGGAGGCCATTGCTGCCAAGTCCTTCTATCAGCCAACCAGAACCATCCAGAAGGGAGACCTGGAGGCGGGGTTTAAACAGGCAGATCACATCCTGGAGGGTAGGACAGTCCGTCTGAGACACTCCCTCCTGATCAATCACAGCTGATCACATGTTGACACCTGATTGTTTGGTCGATTGTCAGGTGAGATCCACATTGGGGGTCAAGAACATTTCTACCTGGAGACAAACGTCACTTTGGCCATTCCCCGAGGAGAAGATGGCGAGATGGAGCTTTTTGTCTCCACGCAGTCTGCCACCAAAACACAGGTAACGCTACCAAAATGCTACAGTCATGCTAAGGAAACGCTCTGCTAATGCTCTGCTAGGCTCTGCTAATGCTATGGTCATGCTATGATGGCGCTAGGGTTACAAAGATGTGTGAAAATTAAACGTTTGTGTCTTCTGTCCATCAGACGCTGGTGGCGAAGGCGCTGGGCGTCCCGGCTAACAGGGTGGTGGTGCGGGTGAAGAGGATGGGCGGAGGCTTTGGCGGGAAGGAGAGCCGAACCACTGTATTGTCCTCCGTGGTTGCCGTGGCAGCAAATAAGTACGCCCGTTAATCACTTCTGTGTTTTACGCAAAGAACAAACCAACTACGTCTTCAGAGACATTGTAACATTTTCTGTGTTGTCAGGCTCAAGAGGCCAGTGAGGTGCATGCTGGACAGGGACGAGGACATGCTCATCACCGGAGGAAGACACCCATTCTACGGGAAATACAAGGTCGGACGACGCTCCCTCCTGGAGAAGGTTTCTGTGGAACCGTCTTGAGTGTATGTTTTAATTGTCCTCTCATGTGTCTCCAGGTTGGGTTCCTGAACAGTGGTAAGGTCGTGGCTCTGGATGTGTCGTACTACAGTAACGTAGGAAACTCCATGGATCTCTCTCTGTCGGTGAGCATCACTTTTTAAGATTTCCCGATCACACTGTACGCCGATGAAATGCTGACGTTGATATTTGTCCTTTGAGATCATGGACCGCGCCCTGTTCCACATGGAGAACTCGTACAGTGTGGCGAACATTCGCGGCCGAGGCTTCCTCTGCCGCACCAACCTGCCGTCCAACACTGCATTCAGAGGCTTTGGAGGACCACAGGGCATGATGGTCGCTGAGAGCTGGATGACCGACGTGGCTCTGACTCTGGGGAAACCGGCTGAGGAGGTTTGTGGATAATCGATAAGCAAACAATCAGACATGACAAACCAGCTCAACTTGACTTTCAAATGGATATTTTTCTGAAGGTGCGCCGGTTGAACCTGTACAAGGAAGGTGAGTCAACACCGTACAACCAGATTGTGGATAACGTAACTCTGGACCGCTGCTGGGATGAGTGTCTGTCCCGGTCTGGATACCACCGACGCAGAGCTGCCGTAGAGCTCTACAACAGGTAAAAGCACCTGGATTCCACTTTTGAAACCCAATCAGGTCCTGAAGGTTCTGGACATTCAGCAACAATTACAAACTGCTTTGTCTCCTCGTCTTCTGTCAGACAGAACCGATGGACAAAACGAGGTCTTGCCATCATCCCCACCAAGTTCGGTATCAGCTTCACTGCTGTTTTTCTCAACCAGGTCAGATCAGACAAAACTAAATCATACTTGAAAGGTTTCTATGACTTCAGGGTTTTTAATCAATCCAGATTCTGTTGTGGTATGTCTATGTCTCCAGGCTGGAGCTCTGATTCACATCTACACAGATGGTTCAGTACTGTTGACTCATGGTGGGACAGAGATGGGACAAGGCCTCCACACCAAGATGGTCCAGGTGCGAAAGCTGATCTATTTATTTTTTTTGCCAATTAATTTCCCATTTTCAAATGCACTCATTGTGGTTGTGGGTCCAGGTTGCGAGCAGGGTTCTGGGTATCCCCTTTTCAAAAATCCACATCTCAGAAACCAGCACAAACACCGTTCCCAACACCAGCCCCACCGCTGCCTCTGCCTCCTCCGACCTCAACGGCGCTGCTGTGAAGAACGCCTGCGAGGTCCTGCTGAAGCGGCTGAAGCCATACAAGACCGAGAACCCCAAAGGATCATGGGAGGAGTGGGTGAGCAGCAGGACCAAGAATTTTTAAATTGTTGTCTCGGAAACAAATGACGTAAAACATTGTTTCTGTGGCAGGTGAAAGCTGCATACCTCGACCGCGTCAACCTGAGTGCAAACGGATTTTACAGGTGAGTACAGTCTGTGAGAAGCTGCTGCGGTTCTTTGGTTCAGTTCTTTTAGTTTGGACTCTGTTTGTTCTCAGGACTCCAGATCTCGGATATGACTTTAAGTCAAACTCAGGCCGAGCGTTTCACTACTACACTTACGGAGTGGCGTGTTCAGAGGTGGAGATCGACTGTCTGACCGGCGCTCACAAGGTCTGCACCAACTACTGCTGCTGACTGATCTCATTCAGTTTTAGGTCCACCGCTGTTTACACTTCCTGTTTGTTTATGATACAGAACCTGAGCAGCACCATCGTGATGGACGTCGGTCACAGTCTCAACCCGGCGATAGACATCGGACAGGTGAGTCAATGCATCAGTAATGCGTGAGTTAACGGTCACCGTTCAGTTGGTTCAGCGTGTCCTTATGTCTGTGCAGGTGGAGGGGGCGTTCATGCAGGGTCTGGGTCTCTTCACCCTGGAAGAGCTTCATTACTCACCCCGTGGTGTCCTCCTTACTCGAGGTCCAGGTTCTTATAAGATCCCGGCCTTTGGGGACATTCCTACCGAAATGACCGTCTCGCTGCTTCGCGATGCGCCAAACCACAAGGCCATCTTTGCCTCCAAGGTCAGACCTCGGACACTTGGACCACTTCACGTTCACATTTCTGAAGAAACAACTTCATCTAATATTGTGTTTTCCAGGCGGTGGGCGAACCGCCACTCTTCCTAGCTTCATCGGTTTTCTACGCCATCAAAGACGCCATCATGGCTGCCCGGGCGGAGTCAGGTATGAGCGGTCCATTCAGGCTGGACAGCCCCGCCTCTGCCGAGAGGATCCGCAACACCTGCAGCGACCACTTCACCAAACTGGTATGAGAAACCCTTCAGG
>NC_081135.1:217500-240000 GCF_958295425.1 Solea solea | reverse complement strand
GTTGAAAATGATAAATAATTGTGTGTGTGTGTGTGTGTGTGCGTGTGCATGCTTCCCGTAGGTGACTGTGTGTCACTACAGGAATTAAACACTGTAAAAAATGACAAACACAAATGAATAAAAACAAAGCTGTAATAAAAACCACCCTAACATGTAGATGTTTAAACCCCGCCCCCTCTGTCCCGTCCGTCTTTCTCTACGTCATCTGAAGGAGGCGGGGCCTGTTTTTGTCTCTGCTACAGTGGACACAGTGACACCGAGGAACCCGACCACCACACTGCAAACCCCGGGACCAGCGGCTCGGTGAAGGTGGTTCTGAAAGTGTGCAGGTGGACAAGCTCGTCGGGAGACACTTGGTAAAAGGACAGCGTCCCCTGTGGACAGTCCACGTACACCGCCACCCTGTGCGAGACACGGGACGAGGCGATGGCCGTGTGAGTGTTGTTGTGGTAGGCGTAGTAGTGACCCTCAGAGCACCGCAGGCTCCATGACCGCTCGTTCCAGCCAAACTCGCAGTCGTCGCTGTCCCCTCGCCGCTTGACCCCCCTGTAACTCACGGACACGTAGACCTTTCCCCGCCACTCCACCTCCCAGTAACACCGGCCAATCAGATCGTCTCTGCACATCATCTGAGGCCAGTGGTCGAACCTGTCCGGGTGATCCGGGTACGACTGCCCCTCCTCCACACGCGACGCCGTTCTGTCACCATCAGACAGTTTGATCTTTGGGTAAACCGTGTTCCTGTCCAGCGAGATCGCACGGGAATCTGACGCAGACAAAGATGGAGTTATCCATTGGTCATGTGACCACTGATAGACAGTGACATCATCACTGATCAGAGAAGATACTTACACTTCCTGAGACCTGGAGTCAGCCAGCGGACACCACCAGGCTCCAAGCTGAGGAGGACAGGGGCGGAGTCAGTACAGCAACATGACACACATTAGTCCTCACTGAGTCCAGTACCTGAGTCAGTATGTGACTACTACTTGAATTTAATTTGGTATCTATCTATCTATCTATCTATCCATCCATCCATCCATCCATCCATCCATCCGAGTCCAGTACCTGAGAGTGTCCAGTCTCCAGCGTGGGTCTTTCTGTGCGGCAGACAGCAGCTCCTCTCCTACGTCACCTATATGGTTGTAGCTCAGGTCCAGTTCTTTCAGGTGAGTGGGGTTGGAGGTCAGAGCCGAGTGCAGAGATACACATCCGTCCGCAGTGAGGAGACAACCTGACAGTCTACAGACACACAACACCATCAGTATGTTACTCAGCTTGGACATGAACTCTGACTGGACTGCAGTGAAACCTGACATGTCCTGACCTGAGAGTCTTGAGTTTACAGTGTGGACTCTTCAGTCCGTCACAGAGCAGCTTCAGGCCAAAGTCCTGCAGGTCATTGTTGCTTAGGTCCAGGTCTCTGAGACTGGAGGGCTGGGAGCTGAGGACCGAAGACAGAGCTTCACAGCTTCTCTCCGAGAGGTTACAGCCACTCAACCTGAAGAGAAGACACATCATGTTATTGTTGTAGCTGCTGAAGACACTGGTGTCTTGATGTTGAGATCATGGACGTACAGAACTGTCTTGGAGGTTTTGGTGACAGGAAGCAGCCTCAGCAGCGCCTCCTCTGAAGCAGAGTACTTCCTGAGGTCAAAGACATCCATGTCTTTTTCTAACGACAGTAAGATGAAGACCAGGGCTGAGAGCTGAGCTGGAGACACTCGGTCGGTGGACAGACGTCCTGATGTCAGGTAATGTTGGATCTCCTCCACCAGAGAACAATCATTGAGTTCATTCAGACAGTGAAACAGGTTGATGCTTCTCTCTGCGGACTGGTTCTTACTGATCTTATCTTTTATGTACTCGACTGTCTCCATGTTGGTCCATGAGCTACTTTCTGTTTGCATCAGCAGGCCACGCAGGAGCTTCTGATTGATCTCCAATGAAAGACCCAGAAGGAAGCGGAGGAACAGGTCCAGGTGTCCATTTGGACTCAGTAAGGCCTTGTCCACAGCACTCTGGTGCAGATATCTTAGTCTGGGTTTGTCTTTAAAGAGTGTGGACCTCCAGGAACTTGATGTTCCTTCTGACACCAGGTTCACTCCTGAGGTGATGAAAGTCAGATGAACATGAAGAGCAGCCAGAAACTCCTGAACACTCAGATGGACAAAGCAGAAGACCTTGTCCTGGTACAGGCCTCGCTCCTCTTTAAAGATCTGAGTGAAAACTCCTGAGTAAACTGAAGCTGCTGTGATATCGATGCCACACTCTGTCAGGTCTGATTCATAGAAGATCAGGTTTCCTTTCTGCAGCTGCTCAAAAGCCAGTTTCCCTAGAGACTCGATCATCTTCCTGTTCTCTGGACTCCAGTGTGGATCTGTCTCAGCTCCTCCATCATATTTGACCACCTTCACTTTGGACTGAACCACCAGGAAGTGGATGTACATCTCAGTCAGGGTCTTGGGCAGTTCTCCTCCATCTCTGGTTTTCAGCATGTTCTCCAGAACTGTTGCAGTGATCCAGCAGAAGACTGGGATGTGGCACATGATGTGGAGGCTTCGTGATGTCTGGATGTGGGAGATGATCCTGCTGGCCTGCTCCTCATCTCTGAACCTCTTCCTGAAGTAGTCCTCCTTCTGTGGGTCCGTGAACCCTCTGACCTCTGTCACCATATCCACACAGTCAGGAGGGATCTGATTGGCTGCTGCAGGTCGTGTGGTTATCCAGAGGCGAGCAGAGGGAAGCAGTTTCCCCCTGATGAGGTTTGTCAGCAGCGCGTCCACTGAGGTGGACGCTGTGACGTCAGTCAGGATCTCAGTGTTGTGGAAGTCCAGAGGAAGTCGACACTCGTCCAGACCGTCAAAGATGAAGACCACCTTAAAGTCTTCAAACCTGCAGATTCCTGCTTCTTTGGTTTCAGTGAAGAAGTGATGGATGAGTTCCACCAAACTGAACTTCTTGTCTTTCAGCACATTCAGCTCTCTGAAGGTGAAGGGGAACGTGAAGTGTACGTCCTGGTTGCTTTTGTCTTCAGCCCAGTCCAGAGTGAACTTCTGTGTTAACACTGTTTTCCCGATGCCAGCCACGCCCTTTGTCATCACTCTTCTGATTGTTCCGCCTCTTTCAGGCGACCCTTTAAAGATATCTTCTAGTCTGACGGTGCTTTCTGCTCGCTCTCGTTTCCTGGTGGACATTTCGATCTGTCTGACCTCGTGTTCTTCGTTGACCTCTCCGGCCACGCCCTCTGTGATGTAGAGTTCAGTGTAGATCTGATTCAGAGGGGTGGGGCTTCCTGCTTTAGCCACGCCTTCAAATACACACTGGTACGTTCTCTTCAGGTTGGACTTGAGAGTCGGCTGGCACATGGCAGGAGATTCTGCAAGAACCAACAAAAACATCAGCCTCCTACACACACATGCTCCGCCTCCTTCCATCCCTGAGCCACTGAGGACAAAGCAACAATAAAACATTGGACATAAATGGTCGTACTGCTCTTCAGACGCTCAGCTAGCTCCTCCTCCTTCATCCATCTGAGGAAGTTCAGTACGATTTTGAGAAATGCGTCTCTGCTGCTCCTCCTCTGCGGTTCCTCCTCCTCCTCCTGCTCCTCCTCCTGACTCCCTGAGCATTCTGGGTAATCTGGACTCAGAACCTTCTGGATGTTCTTCAGCTCCCTCGTCACAAACGTGGAGAGGTTCTGCTGCAACAGCTGCGACAGGAGAACAGCAGCTGAAGAGTCAGCGCCCCACTGCTGGACGTTACTATTACTGTTACTCACCATAAACACAGCGCTCAGGTGTGTGTGGCGCTGCCGCTCCACTCTGAGGAACAATCAAACAATCACCGTGAGTTTGACCAGACTCCGCCCCCTCGCCCGAATCTCATCACGTGTCTGAAAACAAAGTTTCACCTGAGTCCAGAACCATGGACGCCATCTTTAAAACCCACAGGTTCTGACATGGACTGGTGGCTCGTCAAAGAAACACAGCTGGGTTCTGGTTCTGATTCTGGTCTGGAGGACTTGGGTCTCTGCATACATCTGGTAAGATGACAAAGGTTTTGTTTTAAATAAATGAACGTGATTAAAGCCCATAATACCAATAACAACAATAACAATAGTCACAATAATAACAATAATAATAACAACAATAACAATAGTCACAATAATAACAACAACAACAGTAACAGTAGTCACAATAATAACAATAACAATAGTCACAATAATAACAACAATAATAGTCAAAAATAATAATAACAACAATAACAATAGTCACAATAATAACAATAGTCACAATATTAACAACAATAATAATAACAACAATAGCAATAGTCACAATAATAACAACAATAACAATAGTCACAATAACAACAATAACAATAGTCACAATAATAACAACAATAACAACAATAACAATAGTCACAATAATAACAACATAACAACAATAACAATAGTAACAATAACAATGATAACAATCACATACCTTTTATGTGTAAAATTAATGAAATCAGCCATCGAGTGATCACTGCTCAGGGAGACACAGCTGAGTCCAGGTCCAGGTCCAGGTCCAGGTCCTGGTCCTGGTCCTGGTCCAGGTTCCTCACACTGACTCATGACTCAGCTGGAAACACCAAACACTTTTGAATGATTACAAACATTCCAGTATATTTATTCAATAACAGTATCATTGTTATTATAATAATTATTATTACTGTTGTTGTACTGCTACTGTCCACCAGATGGCGCCAGGGTCACAGGGAACGATCTCAACAAACGAACCTGACACTAACGAGATATAAGTTTGACAACATTCAATAAATCTATGAATCAATAAATCTATGAATAAAACAAACAGTGAAAGATCATTGTGTCAGTGTGAGGTGACGTCACAGTGATTATTGATCATTTCCTGTCAAACATTCTGTTCCTTAAGTACCAATAATACTAATACTATTACTATTACTACTACTACTAATACTAATACTATTACTACTACTAATACTATTACTACTACTACTAATACTACTATTAATACTAATACTACTACTACTAATACTATTACTATTACTATTACTACTACTACTACTACTAATACTATTACTACTACTACTAATACTACTATTAATACTAATACTACTACTACTAATACTATTACTATTACTATTACTACTACTACTACTACTAATACTATTACATTACATGTCATTTAGCAGACGATTTTATCCAAAGCGAATTGTAAGTCTTTCGCACACAGGGTACCGGTCTTAACCACTGAGCCTCTCCACCCCTATTACTACTACTAATAATACTAATACTAATACTACTAATACTACTACTACTAATACTATTACTACTACTACTACTAATAATAATAATAATAATACTAGTAATACTACTAATAATACTAATACTACTATTCATGTAACAGAAAGGATGTAGACAAACGCGTCATGCTGTCATGTGTTTGATGTGCACGCGCTCACCTTACCTTCAGCTGAATGCAGAAGAAAAAAACATCTGCGTCACAGAGAAAATCCCGCAAAGTAACACAAACGACGCACAAATGTCGGAGAATAACAACAAAGACAGGATATCCGGTTAACTTCAGTTTAACTTCAGTTTAACTTCAGCTTACCTTCAGTTTAACTTCATCTTAACTTCAGCTTAACTTCAGTTTAACTTCACCTTCACTTCAGACCAGAGGAAAGCAGAGAGTTGCGTTATCTCCATACAGGAGCCCGCCGAGGACAAAAAGTATGAGAAATCTTACAAAATAAAAGACTTTATTTTCCACACATGAAGTGAAAATAATGAGTCATTAGTCACGTGAAGTGTGTGTATGTGTGTGTGTGTGTGTGTGTGTGTGTGTGGGGGGGGGGGGTTGTTTACATGGAACAAATATATTGAATATAATACATTTAATAATATATATACATATAATATATATATATGTATATATATACATATGCAACGAATACAACTGAGCTCTGTTTTTTATAAGTAAAAGACTTTAAATTTGAAATGTGTCTAAATTCACTTGTAAATGACTGAAGTTGCAGTGACAACCTTGTGCCACCAGATGGAGCCACAGCATGAGATGATAAACGGTGACAGGATGACGTCAGAGTGAATCATCCATGATCACACTTTCATATCCATAACATTCAGTTTATCTTCTGGTTTGTTACTAGTATCAGTGGTTAGTAGATACTAGTAGCTTCTCGAGTTAATAGTAGTTAGTGGTAGTTAGTATTGTTAATAGTAGTTAGTGGTAGTTCGTAGCCTACTAGTTAGTAGTAGTTAGCGGTAGTTAGTGATAGTTGTTGTCCTGTGGTTTCCAGTCTGGTCATAGTTACTATGCTGCAGTACCTGGTTCTTAAATTCATTCGCACGCGAGATGGTTTTACTTTGAAATCCAGCACCGGAAACGCTGCGTTAATGACTCTTGACGCACGAGAGAGAGAGAGAGAGTGTGAGAGAGCGAGAGAAAGAGAGAGAGAGAGTGTGAGAGAGCGAGAGAGAGAGAGAGAGAGAGAGAGAGAGAGGATAAAACCCCGCAGACTCAGCGTCTGAGACTAAAAACAGGAAGAAAAGAAACGTGGATTAAAGCGCGTGCTCCGCACGCGACACTCAGGATTATTCCCGTCTCTGGGCGGACATTCACGCGTTTCCCTCTTTTTTATTTTGTTTTTAATTTATTCTTTTTAAATTTTGGAATTTGTATTCTCAACGCGCGCGCACAGAGTTCTCTGGTCACCTTGTTAGTGGCGCGTGCTCAGTATGTCGCAGCGTCACAATTATTCACAAACAGCTGTGTGAGTGTGAGTGTGTGTGCACGTGCGCGTCCACGCCCCCGACGTCCGTTCGTCCTGCCGCCGCACGCGGCAGATCAATGAGGATGGATTTATTATTGACTGTGGCGCGAGGACGTTCAAGAGAAACGTTAGGAAGTGGATTATACTTCACGCACGAGACGCACAGGTGATGTCACTTTTTAAAAGTTCACAAAACTGTTTTTACAACAAATAAAGAAACGTGTGTTTGTTTACAATCTGTTCAGATTATTGAGATTATTTCCCATCAATGCATTTGTTTTTATTCAAATCACAAGATTATGTGTCTTTGTGGTTGTTTTGTGTGTCTTTGTGGTTGTTTTGTGTCTTTGTGGTTTTGTTGTGTGTCTTTGTGGTTTTGTTGTGTGTCTCTGTGGTTGTTTTGTGTTTTGTGTGTCTCTGTGGTTGTTTTGTGTGTCTCTGTGGTTGTTTTGTGTCTCTTTGTGGTTGTTTTGTGTGTCTCTGTGGTTGTTTTGTGTGTCTTTGTGGTTGTTTTGTGTCTTTGTGGTTTTGTTGTGTGTCTCTGTGGTTGTTTTGTGTTTTGTGTGTCTCTGTGGTTGTTTTGTGTGTCTCTGTGGTTGTGTGTGTCTGTGGTTCTTTTGTGTGTCTTTGTGGTTGTTTTGTGTGTCTCTGTGGTTGTTTGTATGTCTCTTTGTGGTTGTTTTGTGTGTCTCTGTGGTTGTTTTGTGTGTCTCTTTGTGGTTGTTTTGTATGTCTCTTTGTGGTTGTTTTGTGTCTCTTTGTGGTTGTTTTGTGTGTCTCCGTGGTTGTTGGTACTCTGGATGACGGGGACAGGCTTGGTTAGCTGCAAGTCTCGAGTCTGGAGCCACAAACTGGCGACCATCCTTGACTACATCCTCACCCGATCACGTGACCTGAGCGACGTCCTTGTAACCAGCAGCATGTCTGGTGCAGTTGACTGCTGGACAGACAACCGGTTCCTCATATCTTGCCTCAGACTCCGACTGCGTAAACTGCCCCTGCCACAACAGACCAGCAAAGAGGGCACGATGCTGAAGATCCCTGCAGTCCAGGAAGACTACTTGAACTATCTCACAGAGCTTCCAAGTGAGGCTCCACCACTGAAACCTCAGCAAGATTCCGTAGAAGTGGACTGGTCCGTGCCACCATCACTAACACTGCAGAGAAAGTAGTCGACTACGCCAGTTGTTCCCATCAATTCTGGTTCGACCAAAATGATGCCGTTATCCACCTGATTGACCAGAAGAGATCTGCCTGCCTCGCATGGGAGAACCGCCCTGCCTGCGCCTGCTTGCAACGTTTCCAAAAGGCCAGGCAGCAGTGCCAGCTAAGGGTTTGAGAGATACAGAACGTCAGGTGGCAAGGCAAAGCAAAAGAGATCCAGTCCTACGTTGACAGCAGAGACACCTGTCAGTGTCTGCGCTCATCGGGTGGGAGGAGCTTAGAAGAGAGACTCAGCCGTGTCAGGTGTGAACAAGTGAACGAGGCTGAGGTCAAATCTTGCTAACTTCACCCTCTCACCTCTGACTTCGAATATCGGTGACATTTCCCAGACGTCAGTGGGGCAGGTAAGAGGCGGAGCATTCAGAGCGATGTCTTGTTTCCTCGCAGCTACGTCTCAGTCGTCTCTTTAGATTCAAACTAAACGAAGAAGTAATGAAGACACACACACACACACACACACACCCACACACACACCCACGCACACACATACAGCTGTCCTTCAATAGTCTGGAGATAAGAGTCGTTATTGAAATCCCCGCTCCCTAACAGCCATCAATTATGTGTGTGTGTGTGTGTTTTGAAAACCTCCCTCCCTCCCTCCCTCCCTCTCTCTCTCTCGCTCTCTCTCTCTCTCTCTCTCTCTCTCGCTCTCTCTCTCTCTCTCTCTGGATTATGAGTGTCTGGGGAAACGAGGTGACGTGCCTTATCTGTTCTGTGGCTCAGCGATAACACACACACACACACAGTGCTACAGATGTGGCGTGTGTGTGTGTATTGAAATGTCTCACTTCTTTGCGAACACTACATTGTAAATCAAACATAGTAGCGTTGTGTTCATGGTGTCCCTCAGGGAACAATGTCAGGACCCTTTTATTTTTTATATTCATGATGAAATTATATTTTGTCAATGTGAATCACACACACATTCACACACTCACACGTAAGTTCAACTGTCTTATTTTGAAATCCTTTGTTCAGATTGAACTCAGTGATACAAAGTGACCACACGAGGCAGCAGAGAGGGAGGTTTGGTTTTTGTGTTGAAGACATTTAAAGACACGTTTGTCTTCTTTGTCTCTGCAGTGACTGAGCATCGTCCTCGAGGCACTCGGTCCCGTCTGAAGCTCACACGCTCACAGCATGGTAAGGTCAAAGGTTACACTTTTACAAAACATTGTAACATGATGTCAAAAGTAACGAAAGAAAACGTCGTAACGTGACGTCAAATGTTGCGAAACAAAAGATGACAGACTGATCAGGTCAGGATGTCACTTCCTGTTTGGTCTTTTTTAATTAAACCCTAAATAAAACATTAAAATCAAACCCTTTACTTTATTATTTAATATTTTCAGACTCTGCCCTGAAATGAATGAATAAATGAGTGAGTGATGAATGAGTGAGTGATGGCCCTGAGGCTCAGAGCCAATCACAGGTGTTCACGACGCCGTGTGACAGGAAATTTAATTAGGCTCTTTTTTCCTCTGTTTTTTCTCTCTCTCTCTCTCTCTGTCTGTTTCTCTCTGTCTGTCTGTTTCTCTCTGTCTGTCTCTCTGACTGTCTGTCGTTTTTCTCTTCTTAAACAAAGTAAATAAAAGACTGAAATGTCAAAGGAATTCACACTTGTTCTCGTCCTCCTGTTCTCCATGTTTGACCTTGAAGGCTGACATTGTGATTCAGTTCTGATCGATAAGATAAATAGAATAATGATAAATATCATTTACACAAAAACTTAGGAAAATTTGTGTGAGTCCTTCAGTTTTTCGTCGTAGGATATGTTTGCAAAGTTTACGTACAACGTTTTCACAGCAGAGAAAAATCTGGCTCAGGTGTGAAATAACATCCGGGGGTGGAGCTGCAGAGGAAAGACACGCCCACTCATGCGCTGTGAATTATCTTGTGTTCTCCCACATTTTCACTCTTTATCCTAAGATCTGGCAAACTGAAAACATATAACGTTATTAACGATATTTGTTGTCTTTTCATCCAGTGGAATGGTTCACTTAAGTTCACTTTGGTTCACTTTGGTTCAGTACGTGTTGTTAGGAATAGAACCAAAATAACAAGCCTCAACTGTTCCATTCTTTGAGGTATCGGAGTAAAATGGTACAGTCCAGTCACCAAATGTCCTTGTGTTAACTTTTGTTGTTGTGGTCTTAATGCTCAGTTCTTACTTTGTCTGTTCTCTGCCTGTTACAGGTGGATGCCAACACATCTTAAAATATGAACCCGCTAGCAGCTCTCAGCATTGACCGCAATGCACTGGTGGGAGACAATCTTCGTCCCCATGGAGGGATTTTCTATCCTGGCATCCACCCTCTCTCTGCTGATAAAGCCCAGGAGCCAGGCACTTCTCTCCCACTTGGCTACAACCTTCTGTACAAACCTGATGTAACCTTGCTGGATGGACAGAAGGCAGCAAATGGATATGGTGGACTGTATAAGAACCCTCCACCAAGGCTGGTTGTCCCAGCTGCAGGGGCTGATGGCCTGGGAATCGACCGCAGAGTTCTTTCTGGTGATAAGCAGTCAGAACCGGGCCTAAATGGCGCTGGAAGTTTTCTGAGACTGCCTTGGATTAGCCCTTATGCAGATGCAACAATGTACCCCTTCCTGGACATGGCTTACAAGGCCTCTTTCTTGTCTCAGCCATCAGCTTTCCTCCACCAGCAATTCCCATACCAACCTTTATGTGCTGCTGGTGCAGGAGGCAGCCCTGGAGAGGAAAGACTTTTCTACTTGCCGCGTTATGCTCCTCCAAATCATATCTCCTCCCCATTGGGCCCTCCAATCAGGATTCCTACAGCCACCCCAGCCCCTGCTGTCCTTTCACCCCTTCCCCACAGCGAGGACAAAGCCTTGCAAGGAAATGGTCCTCGGGTACAACAGGTACAACAGGAACCCTCTGCATTTCGCAATAGTCTACAGATCCACCAGGAGCCCCAAACTCACCCCATAGAGCGACAGCATGGCAGCAGTAGCAGTGGTGATAATAGCGGCATCTGTGTCAGCAGTTCAGCTAGTACTGCTGCCACTGAGTCATCCTCTGTTACCCGTCCTCCATGTTTCGTTCCCCAGTCTGTCAGCGACAGGTGTACAGATCCCCAGAAGCCCATCTACACAAGCACCCCTACATCATCAGCCTCTCGCCCCTTTTACATGATGAGCTTGAACTCTGAGCGCTGCTCTCCCCTGCAGTCAGGCAACAACAATACCAAAGATATCAGCTCAGAATCCTGCAGGGTAGAAAAGAAGCCATTGGTTGACAGAGCTATACCTCAAAAGCAGGCCAGAAATCCGGGGGGAAGAACTTTGGAGCGGTCTGCGAAAGAGTTGGAAGGATTTGCACATGGTTTCCCTGCCAAATTAGAGATGCTGGCTAAACTGGGATATTTACCACCATCTCATTATGGGCCTCTAGCCAGTCAAGACCAGCACTTGACAGAGAGTCTACCCACACCTGTTAGTACTTCAGCAAAGACTCCACATTGTCCAGAAATGGTCGGTACCCTGTCCTCCTCTTGTGGTGCCCCGGGTCCTTCTGCAGGTGTCAGCTCAGACCACAGCAGAGGCTCCCAAATAAATAAAAACAAGAGAGGAGACATTAGTGTTCATCAACCACAGCCTCATAGTTCTCCCCACACACCAACTCAGATGAACAGTAGTCCCAGTCCTGCCTCAGGGGGGAGACCTTCTGCAAGATCACCTTCCTTAAAGTCCAAAGCAGAATGGCCTCAAGTCCATCCCACAGACTTGGAGAAAGGTCTGCCAAATGGCAAAGATGAAACCTACACATGCTCTAGTAAACAGATTTTACCTCCTGCTAAACCAGAGGCTCTGGAGAGCCAACCTCAATCACAGCAGCAGCAGCAGCAGCAGCAGTCTCATGTGGAAAACACTTCCAGACAAATCTTTCATGATTCTTATCTCCCTCCTGGATTAGGGTACACCAACCGCTACATCCCATATTCAGTTGCTGAGAATATGTCTCTGCAACAAATTTCCATACCAGGCAAAGGATCCGTCTACCCCCACCCGGTCTTTCTTGGCAGTAGTAGCTACTATTCACCACACATAGCATCTAAACATGGCCTTCAATATGGAGTGCATCCATATCAAAATTCCCAGGAATATGCTCCAACACCCATGTCGTCTCACCCAGCTCTCAACACCAAAGATCGACTTGAGAGTAGATCAAAGACCAAGGATGAACCTTCACATGATGAACCCTACAGGAACCAGAAGAGGCCAAATTCTGACAGCTCCCACAAGAGTGACAAAGAGAGAGACAATCCGGCGAATCAATCTGTGAAGACGGGTAAAAGTGTCTCTGTTATAAGAGATGACATCATTTGTATTGACCTGGTGCGAGATGAAACAGACGATCTCACCGGTACAGGTGACAATTCCTCCAAACCGTTTGAAAGTGGCACTAACCTCATTCAAGAAATGAAAGCATGTCCTTCAAAGATTCCCCCTACCAGCAAGGCTTCTGAGCACAGCATAGACTCCACACTCCAGATATTTGAACCAAAACCTTATCACAACATTTTGGCAATCCTTCCTACTAAAGAGGAACTCCTAGAGGAGATTCCAGATGAGGAAGATCCACAATGTCCATTCTCTGACATCCCAGAGAAGGACACAATGCGCTGTGCCCGAACCGACCCACAACAGTTTTCAAGAACATGTAAAGTTGAAGCCACTGTTGGACTCGGAGAATTGTTAAGGGGTAGAGCGAGTGGTGGGAATTATGTTCTTGGTGAGAAGAGTGCAAGGAATGAATCTAGGTCAGAAGGCCCAACTTGTAAAAAGACCAGAGATCCAGAGCAAAGCCCTTCCAGAGATGGGACCTTATTGGTTCATGTTAGCAAAGAAAATGGTTGTGGAGATTGTCCAAGTTCAAACATTGTGGAAGCAGTATGTACAGTCACCACAAGCCCAGTTAATGGGAGAAACTTTTATTCAGATGGTCCGGTTTGCACCAGTAAAGGTTCAGCAGGTAGAAATTTAAGTCCTGAAGAACCACTTTGCAGGAGTTTAAATCCCAGGGTTTCAACTGAGGGAGTCACAAAAAACAGGGCCCCTCTTTATGTTCACAACCCAAGAGCTCCAGTCTGTAACAGTGGAGATCATTTTGCCAACAGTAATTTTGTGGGTCCGTGTTGCAAAAATCCAGAGTCGAGAATTTGCCGTGGAAACAACAACCCTGTAGCTCCAAACTGCAGGAGTTTCAATCCACGCGTTACAAATCGTCAAAACCACAACAGAAACATGAGTCTTGGGGTTCCTGTGTGCAGTTCAAGTGGCCCAGTTTGTGGAAATACTGTCTCTAAGAGCCAGTCTTTTGGGAGTAACCAGACCCAGATCCCAGCATGTGGAAACAGTTTTCCTCAGAGCCCGACGTTTCAGCACTTAGCACCCGCTTATCCAACTAATGGAGGATTAAACAGGACGCCCTCTGATTTGATTCCAGAGCCATCATTAAACAGAGACTTTAAATATGAGGCCGGGTTCCCTTCATCCAGCTGTGGAGATGAGAGGATCGACTTCCTGGACAACATGGACGAGGATGAGGGCCCAGGTTGCAGCAAGAACCGTCCGACCAGCCTCACCAAGCGCATCGCCAACTCCTCCGGCTACGTGGGCGACCGCATCAAATGTGTGACCACGGAACTTTACGATGACTCCAGCAAGCTGAGCAGGGAGCAGAGGGCGCTGCAGGTGAGTTCCTGTCATTCATCTTTCATGCGACAGTGGTGTTGGTCTGGTTTTTGTCTGAACCCCATGCTGGGATTATTCTTTCACACCGATTATGACAGATTATCAATCACTGTGGCACAGATTCTTCACCATTTTGTACCGTTCAGTACGGTACAAAAGTCCTGGGTCTGGCTTGTGTTTCCACTGAGAACAGAACCTTTACTTGTTAGGCGGGGAGTGGGCGGAGTGTGGGCAGGGCCTTGCAGCGTGAATCAACGATATCATAGAACAGAACAATGTGACACAACAGACAACAATGAGGAGTGTCCCAGAGTGTCCCAGAGTGTCCCAGAGTGTCCCCCACATGCCAAATCTCGGTTCTTTCAAGTTCCTGACGTTCATAATCGGATACCGACCAAATGACTTGAACTTTGACCTCTACGTTTATTTTTCAGCATGGTTTAAAAACGTGGCTCAGATTTTATTATGATTGTGTATCTGGTCTGAGGAGAAGACAGTCCTCCTCCTCTTCCTCCTCGTCCTCTTTCATCATTTCTGTGAAACCATGAACCATTCATTTAACTCTTCTGTCATCATCCTCTCATCATGTGTTCATCTCGTCACCGTAACTCTTAGACTGTTTGTGACGTCAGCTTCACATGACTGTGATTCTTAAACCTTTCTTTTATTGTGAAAGTGCAGCCTTGTTGTCTTCCTGTTTGTGTCTCCTGAAGGACGTGGTGTGAGCTCACGAGTTACCGCTGAAATGAACTCGTACGTCCTTGTGCTGCGTCTCAGCGGCGGGAGATGGATTTGTGATCATTTCACGGGCCATTAATTTTTAAAATGGGTTTGTGGTCAGAGTGAGAAATGCTGCACACACACACACACACACACACACACACCCGCACACACACACGCACGCACGCACACACACACACGGACGCACGCACACACACGGATGCACACACACGCACACACGCATGCACACACACACACACGCACGCTTACACACATGCACACACACACGCACACAAGCATGCATACCAGCATGCACACACACACACGCATGCACACACACACACACCCTTACCGACAGTTACAAGAGCTGAAGAAAACAAACACACAAGTTCTTATCCAGACGTCACAGCTACTGTCACAGAACACCTTTGAAAACTGGGATTGTGTTTTAGTGTGGACAAACACAAAATGAGACTTTTACTTTGAAAACTGGGATCATGTTTTAGTGTGGACAAACACAAAATGAGACTTTTACTTTGAAAAGTGGGATCGTGTTTTAGTGTGGTCAAGCACAAAATTAGATTTTTACTTTGAAAACTGGGATCGTGTTTTAGTGTGGACAAACACAAAATGAGACTTTTACTTTGAAAACTGGGATCGTGTTTTAGTGTGGACAAACACAAAATGAGACTTTTACTTTGAAAACTGGGATCGTGTTTTAGTGTGGACAAACACAAAATGAGACTTTTACTTTGAAAACTGGGATTGTGTTTTAGTGTGGACAAACACAAAATTAGACTTTTACTTTGAAAACTGGGATCGTGTTTTAGTGCGGACAAACACAAAATGAGACTTTTACTTTGAAAACTGGGATCGTGTTTTAGTGCGGACAAACACAAAATGAGACTTTTACTTTGAAAAGTGGGATCGTGTTTTAGTGTGGTCAAGCACAAAATTAGATTTTTACTTTGAAAACTGGGATCGTGTTTTAGTGTGGACAAACACAACACGGGACTTTTACTTTGAAAACTGGGATCGTGTTTTAGTGTGGACAAACACAAAATGAGACTTTTACTTTGAAAACTGGGATCGTGTTTTAGTGCGGACAAACACAAAATGAGACTTTTACTTTGAAAACTGGGATTGTGTTTTAGTGTGGACAAACACAAAATTAGACTTTTACTTTGAAAACTGGGATCGTTTTTTTAGTGTGGACAAACTGTGACATTGTGAGGTGACAGGTAAGAAGATGGGCGGAGCCTACTGGTAATTTCTTCCTCTGCTTTTTTAGCGTGCTATGTTACGTTTCTCTGAGCTGGAGCTGAAGGAGAGAGAGGGAGGAAGAGGAGAAGAAGAAGAGGAAGAACGGATGACAGCAGCAGCGGTGGAGACTCGGGAGAAGGAGCTGGCAGGCGGCCAATGGAGAGACAGCGAGGAGGAGGAGGAGGAGGAGGAGGGAAGGACGAAAGAGGGGGGAGAAGGAGGAGGGTGGGAGCGCTGCCAGCTGAGTGACAGGAGGCAAAGAGGAGAAAGACGTTCTTCTGCTGAGACGACTACAAGAGGTGAGAGGACCGTTTTAATCTGTGTCTGTATCGCCACAGATTATACAGAGAACATACGAGAACATCATAAAAAAGTTTTATGGACAAACAACTCATCCATTAATGGATTATGAAAATAATAGTTCTAATCCAGTTGAATCCCTTTGTAATAAAGTGTGAAAAGCCTGAGCTGTACATCGCTGTGTCATCTGCATATAGAGATTAGAGATTATAAATATTATAGAGATTATAGAGGTTATAAAAATATAGATTATATTATATATATATATTTTTCAATTACAAAATACAGAGATTATAAATGCATTAATGTGTGTATCAGTGTCTCAGTTTGATCAAACATCAAAGGGGCGGAACATTCCCAGTAAATTTCCAGAACATTTCTCTGAGACAGAACTTTAGTCTGTGGACACACACACAAACACACACAAACACACACACACACACACACACACACACCCCCAACAATAACATTGTCATGACGACAGGCTTTGATGGCCTGTTGCCATGGTGCATAATGTGGCCACAGGAGAGAGAGACTTTGATCTGTGTGTGTGTGCGTGTGTGTGTGCGTGTGTGTGTGCATGTGTGTGTGTGTGTGAATCTGTGTGTGTGTGCGTGCGCGCGTGTGTGTGAATCTGTGTGTGTGTGTGCGTGTGTGTGCGTGTATCTCTCTGTGTGTGTGTGTGTGTGTATCTGTGTGTGCGCGCGTGTGTGTATCTGTGTGTGTGTGTGTATCTCTGTGTGTGCGCGCGTGTGTGTATCTGTGTGTGTCTATATGTGTGTGTGCGCGCGTGTGTGTATCTGTGTGTGTGTGTGTGTGTGCGAATCTGTGCGTGTGTACATGTGTGTATGTGTGTGTATCTGTGTGTGTGCCCGTGTGTGTGTGTGTGTATCTGTGTGTGTGCACGCATCTGTGTGTATGTATCTGTGTGTGTGTGTGTATTTGTGTGTGTGTGTGTGTGTCTGTGCGTGTGTGTGTATTTGTGTGTGTATCTGTGTCTGTGTGTGTATCTGTGCGTGTGTGTGTATTTGTGTGTGTGTGTGTGTGTGTCTGTGCGTGTGTGTGTATTTGTGTGTGTATCTGTGTCTGTGTGTGTATCTGTGTTTGTGTGTGTATTTGTGTGTGTATCTGTGTCTGTGTGTGTATCTGTGTTTGTGTGTCTGTGTCTATTGTCTGTGTGTGTGTGTATCTGTGTGCGTGTGTGTGTCTGTTGTCTGTGTGTGTCTGTGTGTGTGGGCTCAGGTGGATTTGTGGGTGGAGTCTTGACGAGGTGGATTTGAGTTAAAGGTCAAAGTTCAGCAGAGATATGTATTGTTGCAGGTGCTCAGTTGCTCCGCCCCCTCAGCCTCCTCCTCCGAGGACCAGAGCGTCCCTCAGTGGAGGACAGGAGGCGTGTCTTCAGTCTGGAGCCTTTTCACCAGAGCAGCATCATCATCAGTGGACGTCTGAAGAGAGGGAGGGGCCAGCAGGGGGCGCCGGAGGAGGGGCCTGGAGACAGCAGCAGCAAACTAAAGATGACAGACGGTAAATGATCACATGTCTTTATACGTTGATGATGTTTCAGTGTCTTTGTCTCACATCTTTCTTTGTCTCACATCTGTCGTTTTTTTTGTCTCACATCTGTCGTTTTTGTCCCACGTCTGTCTTTGTCTCACGTCTGTCGTTTTTGTCCCACGTCTGTCTTTGTCTCACGTCTGTCGTTTTTGTCGCACGTCTGTCTTTGTCTCACGTCTGTCTTTCTCTCACGTCTGTCGTTTTTGTCTCACGTCTGCTTTATCTCACGTCTGTCTTTGTCTCACGTTTGTCTTTGTCGCACGTTTGTCTTTGTGTCACGTCTGTCTTTGTCTCACGTCTGTCTTTGTCTCACGTCTGCTTTATCTCACGTCTGTCTTTGTCTCACGTCTGTCTTTTTTCTCACGTTTGTCTTTGTCTCACGTCTGTCTTTGTCTCACGCCTGTCTTTGTCTCACGTCTGTCCTTGTCTCACGACTCTCTTTGTCTCACGTCTGTCGTTTTTGTCTCACGTCTGTCTTTGTCTCATGTCTGTCTTTGTCTCACGTCTGTTTTTGTCTTATGTCTGTTTTTGTCTCACGTCTGTCTTTAACTCACGTCTGTCTTTGTCTCATGTCTGTTTTTGTCTCAAGTCTGTTTTTGTCTCACGTCTGTCTTAAACTCACGTCTGTCTTTGTCTCATGTCTGTCTTTGTCTCACGTCTGTTTTTGTCTCACGTCTGTTTTTGTCTCACGTCTGTGTTTAACGCACGTCTGTCTTTGTCTCACATCTGTCCCACACTCAGACGACGTCAAAAAGCTCGAGGTTTGCATCGAGCTGAGCGGCCTCCAGCTCAACAAGCCACGCCCCCCCGGCCCAAGGCCGCCGCCCACCAAGGGTCGAGGGGAAGACACGGTCGACGGGGAGCTCGGAATGGACGTCCTGGCCGACGTGGAGAGGTCAGAGGTCAGCGGCGGCTGGTGTGAGCCCACGTGTGTGAGGAGAGATGGAGAGACAGGTGAGGACACTGCTGTCTGTCTATGTGTCTGTGTGTGTGCGTCTGTCTGTCTGTCTGTGTGCGTATGACTGTGTGTCTATGTGTCTGTCTGTGTGTGTGTGTCTGTGTGGACATGGACGTGAGATACTGATAATCAAGCTTTTATTTTGAAAGGTTTAAAATCTCTCTCTCGCTGGTCTTTTCCTCTCTGTGATCACTGAAGCGTGATCAGTGTGAGTGAAACGTGTATGTGTGTGAGTGTGTGTGTGCGTGAGTGCGTGTGTGTTTGTGTGTGTGTGAGTGTGAGTGAAACGTGTGAGTGAATCGTGTGTGTGAGTGTGAGTGAAACGTGTATGTGTGTGAGTGTGTGTGTGTGAGTGAAACATGTGAGTGAGTGTGAGTGAAACGTGTGAGTGAATCGTGAGTGTGAGTGAAACGTTTGAGTGTGTGTGAGTGAAACGTGGGAGTGTGTGTGAGTGAAACGTGGGAGTGTGTGTGAGTGAAACGTGTGAGTGTGTCTGAGTGAATCGGTGTGTGTGTGTGTGTGTCTGAGTGAAACGTGTGAGTGAGTGAGTGAAACGTGTGAGTGCGTGTGAGTGAAACGTGTGAGTGAATCGTGTGTGTGAGTGTGAGTGAAACGTGTATGTGTGTGAGTGTGTGTGTGTGAGTGAAACATGTGAGTGAGTGTGAGTGAAACGTGTGAGTGAATCGTGAGTGTGAGTGAAACGTGTGTGTGTGTGTGTGTGTAAGCTCCCTGCAGGCGTCTGCAATTGAAAACAGAAATCTCTCCCCTCCCCCACACTCCCTCGTTCACGCGCTCGCTCGCTCATTCGCAGCTCCACTCAAGCAAGGAGCTTTGTCTCTCTCTCTCTCTCTCTCTCTCTCTCTGTTTCTCTTTGTCTGTCTCTCTGTCTGTCTCTGTCTCTCTGTCTGTCTGTCTCTCACTTTAACTTTAAGTGCTAGTTAAGACTGGTGTCACGTGTGCTAACAACATTAGCTTCAGTGGTGGTGAACATAGTTAGCTTAGCATTGGCTCCTGTTGTGAATAACGTACACAACAACCAGGTTAACGCTAATCCACTTTCTTTCTCTTTCATTCCAGTTCGTCATGTGGCCCCGCCCTCCTCGCCAACTCATCTCCCTCGACAACAGTGCAGCTCCGCCCCCCAGCAAGCACCACCCAGATTGTTTTCCTGCCCCACCTCCTCCCGCCTCCAGGACAAGCATCAGAGGCTAAGGGAAAACTGCAGAGTCTCCGCCTTCCTCCCACCATTACCGCCTCTTCCTCCAATCTCCGCCTCCACCCCGCCTGAGCCGCCTCCCACTCGTTACCATGAGAACGACGACGACGACAACAAGCCAAAGGGAAAACGTCCGTGCAAGACCAAGCACACGGGCGGAGCAACAGTGAGGGAGGAGGAGACACGAGAAAGAGGGAGGGACCACTACAAAGAGTTAGACGCAAAGGTGAGGGAGGAGTCAGGTGAGGTGAGACTCATAGTTAAACTTAAACTCAGACTTAAACTTAAACTCAAACTTAAACTAAGACTTAAACTTAAACTCAGACTTAAACTCAAACTTAAACTAAGACTTAAACCTAAACTCAGACTTAAACTTAAAATCAGACTTAAGCTAAACTCAGATTTAAACTTAAACTCAGACTTAAACTTAAACTCAAACTTAAATTCAAACTTAAACTCAGACTTAAACTAAACCCAGACTTAAACTTAGACTTAAACTTAAACTCAGACTTAAACTTAAACTCAAGTTTAAGTCTGTATGCACACACACATCTGTGTGTATCAGCTGTGTGTGTCTGTTTGTGTGTGTGCGTGTGCATCTGTGTGTGTCTGTGTGTGTGTGTGTGTGTGCACGTAATTCAATTCACTGCAGATTAAAGTGAAGGAGAGAGAGATTGAAGGTTATGGAGGAAGAATAACATTCTTCGTGTGTGTGTGTGTGTGTGTGTGTGAGAGAGTGTGTGCACCACAGTGGCTTGTGCCGTTTTGACAGCTGCTGCACCAGAGATGCCCTCAGGACAACGAGGACACACACACACACACACACACACACACACACACACACACACACACACACATACACAGGCAACGCTCACATCCTGTTTGCTGATGTGTGGCAGCGAGCGGCTTTGTTTGACACACACACACCCACACACACACACTGTCTGGCTGTTGCCGTGGCGTCAGTGATGCAGCTTTTCTTTTTTTCTCTTCCTGCTCCTGATTATCATCAAAGAAAAAACCACTGACGACATCCCAGCGCGGACAAAAGTCTGTCCACGCTGAAAACATGTCAGTCGCAGGCTTTCAAAATAAAAGCCTGTCCGCGCTGAAAACATGTCAGTCGCAGGCTTTCAAAATAAGAGCCTGTCCGTGCTGAAACCAAGTCAGTCGCAGGCTTTCAAAATAAAAGCCTGTCCGCGCTGAAAACATGTCAGTCGCAGGCTTTCAAAATAAAAGCCTGTCCGCGCTGAAAACATGTCAGCCGCAGGCTTTCAAAATAAAAGTTTGTCCGTGTTGAAAACATGTCAGTCGCAGGCTTTCAAAATAAGAGCCTGTCCGTGCTGAAAACATGTCAGTCGCAGGCTTTCAAAATAAAAGCCTGTCCATGCTGAAAACTTGTCCGTCGCAGGCTTTCAAAGTAAAAGCCTTTCCACGCTGAAAACATGTCCGTTGCAGGCTTTCAAAGTAAAAGTCTGTCCGTGCTGAAAACATGTCAGTCCCAGGCTTTCAAAATAAAAGCCTTTGCGCGGTAAAACACGACTAGTTTTCAAAATAAAAGCCTGATTACGCTAAAGCACGACCCTGAAGTTTTCAAAATAAAAGCCTGTCCACACTGAAACACAATCTGTTCTTGTACACACACAGGTGTCTCCAGCGGACTGGTCTTGCTCGCCCGGCCAGCGTTCTCGCTCTCTGCAGAACACACTCTGCGTTCGTCCGGTTCCTCCCGAAGTTCGAAGACTCATCGTCAACAAAAACGCTGGCGAGACGCTGCTGCAGCGCGCCGCCCGCCTGGGATACGAGGTAACAAGACACAAACGCACAGATATATGGACAGGTGAAGGGGGCGGGTCCTCACCACCAGTCCAATCATTTATTCAACTCTGAAGTGAGTGGGCGGGGCTAAACGTAAGCCAGGTACTTTTCAGTTTTTTCAGGAATGGTGTGGTTGTTGTTTCCTGTTTGAAGGAGGTGGTTCTTCACTGTCTGGAGAGACGACTCTGTGACGTCAACCATCGCGATCACGCCGGCTACTGCGCGCTGCACGAGGCCTGTGCCCGAGGCTGGCTGCGAATCGTACGCCACCTGGTGGAACATGGTGCCAATGTCAACTGCAGCGCTCAGGATGGAACCAGGTATGTCATTCTCAGGTTGTCATGGAAACACAATGTTGTATCCTTTATACACTCCTGATCAAAACTTTAAGAGCAGTTGAAAAATTGCAAGAATGTACATTTTGCGCAGTTGGATCTTAAGAAGGTTCTAAGTCGTGCTTCAAAATGCAAAAAGAAGAAATGGGAGTAAAACAAAAAAAAATTGGAGTAAGCAATTTATTGCAAACAACTATTAAAGTGAAATAGGCCGTTCATCAGCTGATCAAAAGTTTAAGACCACAGCCTTTAAAAGCCTTTAAATCTTCAGTCAGGTATCCACACTGTCATGACCTCCTGATGGCAAAGGCAAAAAAGCTTTCTCTCTTTGAACGCGGTTGGATTGTTGAGCTGCATCAGCAAGGCCTCTCACAGCGTGCCATTGCTGCTGAGTTTGGACGCAGTAAGACGGTCATTTTAAACTTCTTCAAAGATCCTGAGGGTTATGGAACAAAAAAGTCAAGTGGTAGACCCAAAAACATTTCACCGGCCCTGAGCCGGATGATCCAAATAGCTGTCCCATAACCATTCGACGGGTTTAGGAACAAAAAACGTCTTCAAAGGCCTCGTCACCT